>NW_014009417.1:0-3840 GCF_000611645.1 Monoraphidium neglectum
TGAGGAGGTCCGCTCTAATGAGCGCGAGACCGATGGCAGTGATGCTATGGTATGAGTAACTTATCTATCTATCTATCCCTCACTCCCCCTGGCTCCGCGTGCCCTCTTCTCCACTTAACCTTCCTTTCCATTGCTCCCTGGCGCTTGCATCCCCTGCAATCTTCAAAGTCAAACTGAATATCTGCACGTGGCAGTGACTTGCTCAAGTCACTCTTGGTCACGGCGCCATCGGCCGCGCTCCCAGAGCCTTTGCTGGTCGAAACAAAGGCGCCACAGCCATGGACGGCTTCGCATGCGGGAGACAAGCAGCGCCACGATACATGCACATGCCGCCCAAGACACTCACCCCCACCCGCACAACGGCGACACACCCGTAAAGGGACATTCGTGACAGCCGCAGACGAACACACAACGAGCAAGACAAAAACGCCGGCCTCGCGGCGCCGCCGGCCCCTCTCCCACCCCGTCACGCCGCCGCCGCGTCGGCGCCGCCGCCGGCGGGCGCCCGCGCGACGTGCATGTCCAGGCATGAAAGCAGGTCTGATGGCCCGGCCGCGTCGAGCGTCGACACCAGGTGCTCTGCAGCGGTATCCATCTGCACCAACGCCTCCAAAGGCCCCTCAATCGCGCCGAGGAGTTTGGTATACACCTGTGGAAAGGGGCAGGTGAGGGGTAGGCAGGGTTGAGAGGGTCCCCGGGCCGCCTGGTGAGCTGCTCTGCCTGCTTTGCCGCGGGTCTCTTGCGACCGCCGCACCCTCGACCTCGGGCCCATGAAATGAGGCCATCCGCCGCTGCTGCAACAAAAGCCAACCCTCCGGCTGCTCCATTAGCTCAATCTTGAAGCAGGTCATGCGCCCGCCTGCGCGGCCTTGAAGCACCGCGCCGAGCCAACCGCCGCGCCTGTCCGTCTGACCCCCTTCTTGAAAGTGTTTTCAAGCCAGCCCCTTCAAAAAAGCCCCCGTCACATACAACAAGGTGCCTGTCGCTCTCACTGCACAATCCGCAGTCATTGCCTGCCCGGCTGTGAAACCACAACATCCAGCTTCCAGCCAGGAAAAACCTGTGTCATGCGCGCCGCGGCCGCGCTCGCACCCTCCTACTGAAAGCACCCGCCTACTGTAAACACACACATTGAACGCACCCTTGCCGCCCACGCCCACCTGCGTCTCATCCAGCCCGACCCACTCCTTCAAATGCCGCAGCTGGATGCTCTCTCGCCCGTAAAACGCCCCCAGCAGCACCAGCGGCTGGTCTGACGGCAGCGCGCTCCCCACGGCAAACGCCTGAGCCAGGTCCTTGTGCTGCAGCCGCCGCGGCGCCGCGGCCGCGGCTGCGCCGGCCGCCGCCGTGCCGCGCTGGGGACCGAACAGGCCTGATAGCAGCACCTCCATCCCGTCCCGCCGCGCGGCGCGGGCCGCCTCTGCCGCGTCCGCCCCCGCCTCGCCGCCGCCGGCTGCTGCGCCTGCTGTGTGTGTTGGCTGCGGCCCCGGGGGCGCGAAGCCTACCAGCAGGTTGCTCGCCTGGAACAGCCGCTGCAGCGCGGGCTCGCCCGCGCTGGACGCGACGGTGTTGCTCATCCGGCACATCTGCACGCGCAGGCCGCCGCCGGGCAGCGCGGCGTCGAGGCGCGCCTGCAGCTGCGCGGAAGCTGCCGCGACGTCGACGCTGCCGACGGTCTGGTAAACCAGGACCAACGGGCTGGATGTGAAAACTTCTTTGAGCTTGTGGGCGAAGATGTGATTGTGCAGCCCCTTAAGCATGGCTGCTGCTGCCCCGCTTGGGCGCCGCTGACCGAGCCGCCTGCCCGCCCTCCTGCCTGCCTGCCCGCCCGCCTGGCTGGCTGAGCGCCTGCCTGCTCGCCTTGCCTGCCAACCGGCCCGGATCGCCGCACGATTCGCAGCCACCCGGCAGCTGCTTCCACGCGGTTGCGCTCAGGTCCGCCTGCCGTGCGGGCCGCCTGTCTAGCGCTTGCGCTGCTGCTTGTGGCGCGGGTGGCTAATATTGATGGCAAAGCCGCCAGTCGCCTGCCCAATCGGTGCCGCCGGCTTGCTGGGCGTGCGGTGTGTCCGAATCTAGGGCCTCGAGCCGCCACCACTCGTGCCACAACTCCTCCTAATGTGGTGCGCAGCACAAAGCCAGAAAGCAAAGAGGGTGAAAGAGTGGTGGGTGGGAGGCGCGCTGCAGCTGGACCACAACGGCAGCAGCAAGCAGCAAGCAGCGCGCGGACAAAGCGCAGCAGCACCACCTCTGCTGCCTCCCAGCTTTGGCGGTTGGCACAGCTGAGACAGCTAGGTCACTGGATGGTTCACAGATTCATTGCTGAAACGCGCCCACTCACGTTGGCTTGCAGGGCTTGGACGGCAGGCGCGACGTCAGATCTGTCCCTCCACGATTTCGCGCATGCGATGACACCAAACGATGGAAATATCCTGGTTCTTGCAATCAGCACCTGTGCATGCCGAACTTACACAAGATCGCATGACTTCACCTGCTGCTGGCTGTCTGATGCTGCGCTGCTGAGCTTGTTGTGCCCCGCATGCCCCGATGCAAACTTGCTGCTTTGCTGTCTCGGAGTTGCGCATACTTCCAGGCATGCCCATATCATTCTGCTTGCGTGAAGCAAATGCGAACCTGCCCATGGACTGTTTCACTCTCGTGCATAGCATGCTCACACCCGCAGACCGGCCCTTCAATCGTTCGATTGGATGACACGCACGCCAAACCTTGCTGCGTACCATGGCTGTGTAGGTGTTTGATGTAACAGCCAGCCCCTCTGATTTTATTAGGAGTGCCCCAAGACACGCAGCAGGGATGGTGGTGCTGGTGCGGACGCTTGTGCAACGCTCGGCGGCATGCCCGGTTTTAAACGGCCCCTCCCATGCCCCTGCCTGCTGTAAACCCATACATCGTCTCGCCTTTTGGCCCGCGCATGATTCTTGGTGCCCTATAGGGCGGCGTCGTGGTGTTGGCCCGCACCACAGTGGGAACACGGGAATGAGTGGGGCCTTTCAATGCTACAGCCGTCCTCGTACACCTGAGACAAGCAAGAATGCTTAGTTACTCGAGAGGGATCCCTCATGCATTGGCATGGGCGCTTCGTTTCAGAGGCACAGCAGGACCAGGCGGCTTCAGGGCCAGCCACGGGCCGCGCCAGGTCAGCGGCCGCTGCCTGCCCGGCACCGCAATATTGCAGCGGCACCAGACGCACGTGCCATCGAAGGTGCACGGGATAGATGCATCGGCAGCCCTCAATGTGGGGGTTTAAAGAAAGGAGTGCTTGGGCTTGGCGATGGTGCTTTCGCACCCATGTGCCCGCTTCTAGCGGCGCCGGCGCGGCCACAGCACACAGCGTGCCTCGGGTGCGTCGAGCGCGCGCATGTGCACGCGGCGCCCCTCCTGCAAATGCCAACAGAGCAAAACCTGAACAGCGACACACGGCAGGCCCTGGGGCCCCACGGCGCCGCGGCCCGCCGCGTTGCGCGGGGCGGACTGCGGCTTGCGAGTTACAGGAGGCGCCGCGCCCGTCAGCGCCGGTCAAAGTGGGCGCGCCAGTCAACGTTGGCGGTCAAAGGCGGTCAAAGGGGGCTGAACGTGAGCACGACGAGGACCAGCAGCACGACCACCAGGAACACTATCACCGCCAGCTGCGTGGTGGTGCCGCTCTTTTTGATGACATCCAACACCTGGGAGTGGGGGGTGAGGTGGGTAGAAATCTAGAACGTCGGAGCGTTGCAAGAGTCCCCGGTCCCGGGATTGTGGCGCTGGCAGGGCAGATGGCGCTGTGCCGGACCCGGGCGGCGCATCCGTGGGGCCCTGCGCCGCCCCGCCGTAGGGGCGGGG
>NW_014009417.1:4001-5030 GCF_000611645.1 Monoraphidium neglectum
CCGCCGTAGGGGCGGGGACGCAGGGCGGCGGGCGCGAGGCGCGGCGCGGCGCGACGCAGCACGGCGCTGCGGCGGCGGGCGCGCGCCTTTTTCTGGGTGGCCTTGAGGCGGCTGTGTGTGGTGTCCACATCCTCATCCAGCTCATCCAGCATGCGGCCCTGACAAGATGGATTTGGATTCAAACTGTTAGTTTGGTGCCAAAAGTTGGTTTTTGGTGCCAAAGTTGGTCTGGGAGATTGCCTGCATTGGCAAAGCCCCAGTCAACCCCGCGGTCAACCCCAACCCCACTCGAAAACCCCTGATGCGTTCGTATTCAACCCCACCTACGCGGGAGTCGAACGGTCCAAGCCCCAGTGAACCCCTACGCAAAGCCCACACACTCACGGCCGACTTCCCATCAAGCCGCAGGCCACACCCAATCAGCACTCCCCGCAACCCAGCCGGCCCCACCCCACGGCCCCAGCGGCGCCCACCCCTTCGCCCCACCTGGCTCTCCAATTCCTCGTGAATCGTGAGCCCCACCCTCCCCAGCCGCGTGACCGCCTGCTCAATGTCTTCCAACTCATTGTCCTGCTGCCTGTCGCGCGTGAAGAGCGGGAGTGCGGGCGGGCACGCAGGACGGGGTGTGAGAAAAGCTTGTTGGTGGAAATGAAGTGTGCCAGGCTGAGCGCCAAGACAAGGGGTTTGCCCTGTTTCTTTCAACTGCTTGTCCCGCTGCCGCTCATGCACGGTGAGCGGCAGAAGATGATCGTCAGTTGCACATGAGGGAAGGGGCGTGCGGCATGGGCAGGTGCAACGTGTGGTGGTGGGGAGAGAAGTGTGTTTGGTGCGGTCGAGCTGAAGCTCAGCTTGTAATTCTGCCCAGAACACACACAAAGTTTGATCAGGGGTGCAGTAGGTGGCCACGGGATAGGAGGTGAGGTGTCAGCAGAGGTGGGATATACTTATTTTTTACCTCTGCTCACGCCCGACGGGCGGGCAGAGGGATGGGTAGGGGTGGGACGGGCGAGGAGCAGGGGGGAGGGGGGG
>NW_014009416.1:0-3746 GCF_000611645.1 Monoraphidium neglectum
GGCTCGCCCCGCGCCGCCGCCGCCGCCGCGGCCGCCGCCTGCGTCGCGCCGGCTGCGAGCGCGGCGGCGGCGGCCGCGGCGGCCTCGGCGTTGTGGGTGTGTTTCGAGACGTTACAGCCATCGACCACCACCTGCGGCGCCCAGGGTTTAGGGTACAGGGTTCAGGGTTTAGGGCCCAGGGCTCAGGCTTCCACTGGAGGCACACACAAGCAGGGAGGCACCGCCGTGGGGGCTGGTGCTACAGCAGTCGTTGGGGCTGCTTTCTGTGCGACGCGCTCGCTGCGCCTGCCAGTGCAGCGTAAATAAAGTCATGGAAGTTGCGCCTGCACAGCCAGGGCCGAGGCGGAAACCGGAATCCGCCACCCACCCAACCACGCGCAGCCACACCCAGTCGCCTGCGCACCCACCCAGCCACCCGCACGCTGCACTTAGCCTACTCACGCACCCCGCCAACCGCCGGCCCACGCGCCACAAACACAATACGATTGCCAACCGACCGAGCCCACCCAATCATCACAACCTGCACCCCACCCCATCTTTATACCTGGAAGGGCCCGTGCCTGGAGAGCCACACCATAAACTGCCCAAACGCCTTGTCGCGCATCTGCGGGGCCGAGGGGTTTTTGGGGGTGCAGGGTGAATTGGGCGGGGCGGGGCAGGGTGGAGCGGGGTCCGAGGGATTGCATGTGCGCCGTTGGCCAGGCGGCGAGGCGTGCGGCCGGCGCATCTGCGCCCTTACACACGCTCTCTCTCACACACACACACACACACACACACGCGCACACACACACACACACACTCTTACACACACTCTGACACTCTCTCTTACACTCTATTCTCTTTCACACACACACTCACACACACACGCGCGCAAATACACCCACATACACACACATACCTGCTGAGCTTGTGCAATGGACGTCACCATCCTCTGGAGGTCGTCCCACTCACGCGGCTGCAGCAGCACCAGCCGCAGCCGCTCGCCTGCGGGCGACGAAGCGGTGTGGCGCATCGGCGGCTGGCGGTGCGCCGCATGCATAAAACCGGGCGCCTCGCGGCGCCGGCCGGCTGAAAGGTTCGACGGCGGGGGGTCCCTCCCTGCCAGGCGCAAGATCACGGGGGGAGGCAACACACGCATGTGCAGAGGCGCCGGCGGGGCGTGCTGCGATCTGGCGATTCAAGCGCGCACGCGCGCAGCCGGCTCACCTAGCCCCGGGACCATGCCGGACGCATCAATCTTCACCCGCTGCGCGACCCACGTGGCCCCGCCGCCGCCGCTGCCGCCGCTGCCGCCACCGCCGCCGCCGCTGCCGGAACCCTCCGCCCCCGCCGCCAGCCGCGCGGCCGCGGCGAAGGGGCGGCAGAAGGGGTGCTGGGTGAACATGCGGGCGAGCAGCTGCAGGGTAGCTTCTCGCAGCTCCATGAGGTCGTTCTGCATCCACAGCATCACCTGGGGTGGGGTGGGGCGGGATGGGGCAGGGTAATGGCGAAATTGATGGGTGGATGAGGGTGGGGTTCATGGGTTGGTCACAGACAGCGGCAGCGCAAGCCTCCGGCCGTTCAAGACGCCGCGACGTCTTGGGGTGGGCAGGCTCGCACGAAGCCATGCGAGACGCGCGAAGCAAGCTGCAGCGGCGTGCAGCGCCAGCTGCGATGGCGGACAAAGCAAGCTGGGGCGGCAAACGGGGCGAGCTTCGGAGGTGAACAAGGGAACCGTGACGGCAAACAACGCGAGCCGTGGAGTCGAATGCTGCCGTGGCAGGCGGCTCCCGAGCACGCCGCCCCGCCGGGCCGAGCGAAGCGCGTGCCCGCCCCGCCCCCCCGACCTTGGCGGCTGCGTCGTAGCTGTCCGGCAGCTGTGCGCGCATGACCGCCTCCAGGATGAGCGCGTACTCGGGCTCTGAGGGGGTGAGTCATGCACGGGTGACGCGGGTGACGACGAGCTCGGGAGAGGGGGGGCGGCACAAATTGGAGGTGGGAGATGCGCGCTGCGGGTGGGGCCGCGGCAGGTATGGGACGCCCGCGGCGGCGCCATGAGGGGCGGCCGCGGGGGCCACGCGTGCGCCGCAGGGCCCATGGACGGGGGTTGAGCGCCCGAGATGAGAGCATGCAATGGGTGATACCTGGATTGGGCAGACTCCCCAAAGAACCAGCGGGGCGCCCAACCAAGACCCCCCGTCGCCACCTCTCTCGCGCGACGGGGCGGACGCCACAGTCACGCCGAGAACCACCCGCCGCCAGGCGACACCCCGCGCACCCCGTCGCCGCCCCGCCGCCTGCTGCTCCATTGGAGCCGGCCACGACACACCGCTATGCTTTCTACACGTACAAACGCGCCCGCGGTCGCGGGGGCCACCCACCCCCCATGTCCAGGTGGCGGCGCCCCCATTTTGCATGAGTCACCCGACCCACATGTCGCACGAGCCACCCACCCCCCATGTCGCACGAGTCACCCACCCCCCATGTCCAGGTGGCTGCGCCCCTCTCCCAGCTCAACCAGCTCGTCCGCGACAGCCAGCGCGTCCCCGCGCCGCGCCGCCAGCGCGAGCGCCACCAGCGCAGGCTGGTAGTTGCGGATCCTGACCTGATGACGTCACCAGGGGCCGGGAGGGTGAGGGGGAGGCGAATTTTACGTGCCGGCCACGGAGAGGGGGGCCATCTGGGGGTGGGTTTTGTGTGATACGACTGTGCGCGGAGAGAACAGTTTTGTGGAGATTGATGGTTCAGCAGGCGGCGAGATGATGGGGGAAGGTGGGCCAGGCGTATGGGATAGGGTTTGTGTGGAAGTGGGTGCTGGTGGGGGCAGTGAGGCATCCAGAGGGTCTGGTCGAGGTTTAGTGAGCAAGCAGCAGGCGAAGGGCAAGCGCAGGGCGGGCCACTGCGTGGCACGCGGGGCGCGGCGGCGGCCCGCGGGCGCACACCTGTATGTAGCGCCGCGGCTTCTTGCCGCCACCGCTGCCGCCCCCACCGCCGCTGCCCCCACCGCCGCTGCCGCCGCCGCCGGCAGCGACCTCCGCTGCAAAGGCGGCTGCCGCCGCCGCCTCTAGCTTGACCACGGCGCGCGCGTGGCTGAGCGCCAGATCAGCGTCGCCCTGCGGGGCGGGGTTGACCGTTTGACCGGTCCACGGCCGGCACAAGGGGGGGGGCAGCAGGGGTTTATTTTGAGGGAAGGGATATGGAATGGGCGCCGTGGGGAACAGGCAAAGCAGGGGAGGGAGGACAGGGCTCGAAACGAAGTTGAACCGAGCCCATGTCCCCCCCCCAAAAAAAAACTTGACGCGGCAGTGACCGTAGGGAAGGGCCGAGGCAGCAGCAGCAGGGCACGGGGCGGGCCGCCGCGCGCAGCCGGCCCAAGCTGAAGCAGCGCATGCGGCCGAGCGGGCCGCATGGGCCGCGCGCCGGCCCCGCCAGCCCTGGCGGGCCCTGCGGGGCCGCAGGCGGGGGGCCGAGCGCCGCGGCGTGTCGTGTGAGGCGCCGCGGCTGGCAATCTCTGTGGTAAGCCGCGGGTCGGCCCCACACCTGGATGGCTGCCAGGCGAGCGAGGTGCATATAGTGGGTGTCCAGTGGCTGCAGCCCCTTGGCCTGCGAATTGGAGGTTTACAGGTTTTGAGCAGTTCAACACGTCTGACAGGAAGTGCGCCTATCAGTGTGGGACCAGGTGGGTGCCTGGCCCCACAATCCTGCGGCAGTGCCAGTGTGTGAATGGCCCCCGCCCCCGCCCCTGCCGCGCCCCGTCCGCGGCGGGG
>NW_014009416.1:3904-5026 GCF_000611645.1 Monoraphidium neglectum
CCGCGCCCCGTCCGCGGCGGGGATGCGCGGCCCCGCGCCCCGCCGACCGCGGCCGAGGAAGGGCGCGGCCGCCAGGCGTGCGGCTTGGCACGCGGCGAGCGGCGAGCGGCGTGCGGCGCGCGGCGCGGCGGCGGCTCACGAGCATCTCCTGCCACAGCTCCTCTGCTTTCACTAGTAATGCCTCCCTGGATCGGCCGCCGGGCGGCAGCATTGCCATCAGGGGGTCTGAGGCGGCGGGGATCAGGGTTTAAGCAGGGGAGAGCGGGGGGAAGCAGAACGGGACAGGGGTTTGTAATTAGTGAGAAGCGAGGGGAGGGAGGCGGTCGGGGCATTCGGCTCGTGATAAAATGGAGGTCGGGGGAGCAAATGGATAGTGTAGGGCAAGGGGCAGGGGTGAGGCACTCGGAGGGGTGCGTGCGTGATATGCGAGGGTGGCATTCATGCTTGCACGCGGTAGAGGGCGGGGAGCATGCCGCGGTGCAGGCAGCCGGCGCGTCGAAAGAGTCGAAAGGGGAGGGCGAGGGAGGGAGAGGAGAGGTGCGCGGCAGCGGCGGCCTGCGGCTGCGGCGGCAGCGCGCGTATGCGTGCGCACGCGCCCGGCTTTGAGCCGGGGGCGCGCCGATGGCCAGGGGCGGCGGCCTGATGGGGCCGCACAGGGCCGGTGCAGCTGCGCACCCGTGCAGACCAAACTCGCAGGCGCTCATCACACACCCCTGCAAAGCCGACGGCCCCGCACGCCCTACGCTCATAGGCGGCGCCGCGCGTCCCACGACCGCCCCGCCCAGAAGAACAGCGGCACCTGCGCTCGCAAAGCACAGCCCCCCGCAGCGCCGCAGCAGCCGCCCGCCCCACCTGACTCTGCCTTTTCGAGTTCCGCTTTGGCCAGTGGCCCCGTCCTGTGCTCTCCATACTCTGGCCGAGGAATCAGACATACCAGATCCGCCTCTGACGCCGCTCCCTCATCGCCCCCCTCCTCCCCGTCGCCCTCCCCTTCAACCGAGTGCGCCTCGCCCTCCTCGCCGCCGCCCTCAGCCTCCCCTTCCTCCCTCTCGTCGTCCGCGGCCGCCCCGGCGCCGCCCCCTGCCGCCAAGCCGCCGCCGCCGCCGCTGCCGCCCTCGGCCC
>NW_014009415.1:0-4868 GCF_000611645.1 Monoraphidium neglectum
ACCCCACCCCCCATCCCCGCACCTCTCGGGCATGGCTGCCAGCCCTGCTGCTATGATGCGCCCCTCCTCCCTGAGCGCCTCTGCCGCCCTGTCCTGCCTCTCGGGGGCGTCCTCGTGCAGCTGGTGTAGGCAGGCCAGCAGGGCCACGTGCGCCTGGCACTGCGACACCGCGCCCCATGAGGCGTGGCCTACCACCGCGGCCCGCAGGCAGTGGGGCACCGCCAGCGCCGCCCAGCTCTTCAGGATCTGACGGCAGCCGGGGTGGGAGGCAAGGGCGCGCACAGCCTAAGACCCCGCAGCTGTACGATTGCTGCGTGGCTGATGCAGGCTTTGCAGGTCACGCGGGGCGCACTTGCCCATGAGTCACGGCGCGTGGCCACTTCGCGCTGCGTGCCCGCAACCCTGCACCCGGGCCTGACGGCACTCTCCTCCACCCCCACCCCCCTTGCCCCAGCCATGATCATTCTCCGCCGCTCAGCTCCACGCACCACACGGCCCCACCTGGTAGTGAAGCTGCTCCAGGGGCGCGTCGCCCTCCATCAGCCGCTCGGCAAACCCACCCCCGCCGGCGACATGGCAGGGGCTGCGGCCCATGGGGCTGGCGAGGGCGCCCCAGCCGCCGTGCGGCCGCTCTGCGTCGCCGTCGGTCTCGAAGCCGCCCCCAGGTGCCGCCACCGCCGCCAGGCGCTCCTCCAGCTCAGCGGCCTGGGCGCGCGCCTCCGCCAGGTCGCCCCTCAGGGTGGCCATGACCTCGGCGCTGGAGGCCAGCTGCGCGTCGCGCGCGCTGACGGCGGCGCGCAGCTGCACGGCGTCATCCTTCAGCTGCGGGTGGGGCGAAGGGCAAGGGGCGAGGCGGCGCGGAAAGTGTGTTGGGCTGACGTCGAAAGGGGCGCCAATTGTGCACACGCTGCAGGTTGGTCACAGGCACGAACAAACCTCGGGGCGGCTTACGCAACCTCAGCTGTGTGGCGCCGCCCTTCCCCACACGCGCGCACCACACCTTCTGCATGAAGGCCAGCAGCGGCTTTGTGGACTCGCACTTGCTGCACACCGCAGACGGCCTGCCGCCCCCGCCCTCCAGTGGCCGCAGCTGCTGGTTGCTGCTGAGCACCTGCTGCTGCCGCGCCTCCAGGCTCAGCTGCTCGCGGTGCTGGTCCAGCAACGCCTGGACCTGCGGTAGCAGCTGCTGCAGCAGGCCCAGCTGCTGCTGCTGCTGCTGCTGCTGCTGCTGCTGTTGCTGCTGCTCCTGCTGCTGCTGCTCGCTTTGGCCGCCCTCTTCGCTTCCAGTGGTGCTGCAGCCGCCGCTGTCGGCCCGCCTGAGCGCACCCTCCATGGCGGCCTTGATGGAGGCCAGGGCCGCCAGGCATGCTGCCAACCCCGGGGCACCCTTGCCCTAGCAAGGAAGAGGTGGCGCCGGGGCAACGGCGTAGCAGGCCCATGTAAGCAGTGTCCGTTCCTCTACACATGCCCCTCCACCCGCCGCTGCCGCAGAAGCAGCAGCAATCCACGCCCAATACGTGTTGGCAGGGCTCTCTTGAATTTGCCCATCCCGGCCTATGGCTGGGCCCGCAATCCCTCCACACAGGCACACCCTCCCCTGGCTTAAGCCGCGCCGCGGCGCGCCGCCTCGACTCCGCCCTACCCCACCTTGGCGTCGGCCAGCGCGTGCCCCGTCTGCAGCACCACCAGGCTGGTGCGCCGCAGCTGCTCTGCCTGCGCCGTGTAGCGCGCCGTCGCCTCCGCCAGCGCCGCCTGCAGCCCCGTGGCCTCGTCCCGGTATGCCAGTGCCTCTTGCTGCGCCGCCACCACCGCGGCCTCCAGCCCCGCCAGGTGGGATGACCATGTTGCAAACTCCTCGTGCCGCGCCGCCCCCAGCCGCGCTATGCCCTCCACCATCTGCCGCAGCCGCTCGTCCTTCGCCGCGTGCTCCGCCTCCGCAGCCGCCAGCCGTTCCGCCAGGCTCGCCACGTTCTCCTTGAGGGCCCGCACCTCGCCTTTCTTCTGCTGCAGCAGCGCCACCAGCTGGCGGATGATGTGCTCTCGCAGCGACGCGTCGCGCGCCGCGGCGGACGCGTGGCCCTCCGCGCTGCAGTCGCCGTCGGTCACCCGCCGCGCGCTGCCGCCCGTGTTCAACGCCTCTGCGCGCTGCGCGGTGGCCGCGGCAGCAGCGCCCACCTCACAACCGCCAAGGGACAAGTTGCGCCGCAGGCCGCCGCCGCTGCGGGGCGCCGTGATGCCGCCCTGCGACGCCCACTTGCGCTCGCACGCCCCGTGCGCCGCGGCTTCGCTCCTGCCGGCGCCGCCCCAGCCCTGCATCATCGAGCCCGTGGTGTGCAGCAGGCCGCCGGCACAGCCGCGGTGCTGCGGCGCCGCGTGGCCATCAGACGACGCCGGGTCCAGCAGGCTGCCCAGGCCGTCCGTGCTGCGGTTGGGGTGCAGCATGCGCCACAGCAGCGAGCCGACGGGCGAGACGCCCGGCAACGACTGACGGGAGATGGCCGACGCAGCGCGCGCTCTGCTGCTGCGGTCGTCGTCGCCGTGCGCACCCCCTACGCTCGCCAGCTCCGGCGTGCGCGCGCCGCTGCAGGCCCCACTGCCGCCCGCCAGGCTGCCAGGCCCCGCCACGCCGGGCCAGGCCGCGCCGGCGCCCCCGCCGCTGTGGCCCCTCGAGCCGCCGCCACCGCGCTTGAGGCTGAGCCGCTTCAGCCGCTCGAGCGCGCTGGCGGGGCCCACAGCAGCCGCCGCAGCCGCGGGGTCGCCGCCGCAGCCGCTGGTGAGGCGCGCGCGCAGGGCTTCGCACTCTGCTGCCTGCGCGGCCAGTGCCTCCCTCAGGCGCACCACCTCCCCCTGCATCGCCGCCACCGCCTCGCCAGAGTCCGCCGGCGGGTCCAGCGCCACCACGTTGCGCTGCGGCGTGCACACGATGTGCGCCGCGCGCGCCGCAAAGTCCAGGGTCGCGCGGGTCTGCTCCAGGTGGAATCCGGGCAGCGGCGTGGCGCACGCCACCAGGGCCGTGCGCGCGCTGCCGCCCAGGGCGTCCTCCAGCAGTCGCGTCAGCTTGGAGTCCCTTTAAGTTCAAAGGATGTGGAGGGGGTGGTGCGCAGGGCGTTGGGGGGTGTAAGCAAGGGGCTCGAGAGTCCACAGGGGGCCTGCCATGAGCCGACAGCCGTGCAGCGCTGCATGCGCTTTGCGCCCCACACTCTTTCCTCGCCTTCTCCTGCCTTCCTCGCATGCAGCATGGCCCCAGGGCCCCTGTTTGCGGCCACGCCTGCGCCTGCCCCATCCTGCATATGCTGCGGCACCGCCCACACCAACGCCGCCGCCAGCGCCGCCCCCGCCGCTGCACCTGTACGGGACGTGCACCTTGCGGCCCTCCGCCCTCTCCGCCAGCGCGTTCACCACGTTGCCCAGGCACAGCAGGGACTTGTTGATGTTCAGCGCCTCGCGCATCAGCGCCTTGCTCTCAGCGCTGCCGCTCTTCTCCACGCGCTCGCTGCCGGCCAGGTCCACCAGGTTGAGCACACCAAACGCTACCCCCTTGGCGCCGCCGCTGCCGCTGACGCTGACGCCGCAGCCACCGGAGCCGCTGAACTCGTGCGGCAAGGCGCCACCGCCGGCGCCGGCCCCGTCCCCCTCGACCCCGCCGCCTCCGGTGCAGAGCTCCAGCACCTCGAGGCGGACGCGCACCACGAGGTGCGAGCGGCTGCTGCGCGCGTTGGCGCGGGTCTCGCCGATGGCGCGGCGCGCCTTGGCTGCGTTGACCAGCGCCAGCATCTCCTCCTCGCCGGCGCACGCCTGGCAGGCAGAGCAGGCGGGAGGCGAGGCGGGATGGCGGGGGTGGTAGCGGTGTTGCTGATATGGTAGTGGTGGAGGGAGTAATGGCGGTGGTGGCAGTGGTGGGTAGTGTGGTGCTGCAATGGAGGGCGGTCAAGTGACGCAAAACAAGAGCACACGCTGTTCAAAGGGCTCTTAGCACCTCATGCGCTCGTCGTCTCAGCCGAGCGCGTGCGGCAGGCACAGTGGTCGTGGCACTCGCATCCCGGCCGTCCCATCCTTCAAGGGGAACCGCCGCACCTGCTCGCCGGCTCCCTCCAGCAGCACGCAGCCGCCGCGCTGCGGCTGCCGCAGGGTGACGTCCCGCCCGGTCAGCAGGCACCTAATCTGCTCGCAGTAGATCTCCACCACCGACAGCGTCACGGCCGCCAGCTCGCGCCCGCTCTCCTCCAGGGCGCGGCCAAAGATGGAGGCCACCGCTGCCCTCGTGATGGCCTCGTGGGTGAAGGTCTTGCCACTGCCAGTCTGGCCGTACAGGAACACCGTGCCTGGGGGCGTCATCACGGCACACCAGAAGGGGCGTCGGCACCCCAGCCGCGAACCTGATATGTCAGGCAGCTACTAGGGCTGCACAGCACGCCGCCACCCGGGTCCCCATGACAGCCCCGCTGTGGGGCGTGTGCAACGCGCGCCCAAGCCCCATGCCTGCCTCTCGAGCGTATCCGACCCCGGCCTCAACTCCTACCACCATCACCTGCGCCCCACACCTGCCCGCATACCCCCGTCCAAGCCCCCCTCCGCACCATTGCATCCCTGGCACGCCGATTCGACGACCTCGCGGCAGCCTGACGCCTCGTACACCTCGTCACCACTGGCCGCAGGACCAAATACGCTCGCTGCGCGGCCAAACACGGAGCGCACGCGAGGAAAGGGGTGCTGCGTTCAGCGGCTCGGCTGGCTCGACAGCAGCCCGCGCGGCTAGCTGTGCACGCCGCTTGCGCGGCCCAAAAGCCATGCCTCAGCCGTGCAACACGGTGGCTCTGGCCGGCATCGAACCCCCGCCTTCTCAACCCCCATCCGTTGCCCCACCACCC
>NW_014009414.1:0-4866 GCF_000611645.1 Monoraphidium neglectum
ACTCCAGGCTTGCAGGATCCCGAGGAGTTGCCAGTTGTCATGGTGCTTGCCAAGAATGTCGCCACTGGCCGGGCGACGCTGCGCGCTGACCAGCTGATTGCGTTCCAGGTGGCCTGCAGCGACCCCTTCACGTAGTGCTAGATCCCTGATGCTGATGGTCAACCTGTTGAGCCTGATGTAACGGTGCTGACGTGGTGCAGCTGCAACTGTCATGGCGGATGAAACGGCAGATGTGGCGTTCGCTGTCATCGCAATTCGGGAGCGCCGTGGGCCGCAGGCCACGCGGCCTTTATATGCTGAACCCAGTCACATCACAGACATCAAGAAGCTTGACTTTGGAGAACGCAACAGCACGCGTCCTTGCTGTGACATGGGTGACTGATGGGTGACGCCTGGAGCACTCCTTGACAAACCGTCATTAGGGGCCAGCCAGATGTGCACAGCGCCCCTTATCGAGCCCTGGTTGTCATGTTTTGCTTACGCACACAGAATCCCGGTAAAAGCTTCTTTCGCGCCTCAGTCCCTCAGATCATCCGCACTCGGACCAGGCGATTCACTCACAAAGCCCGAGCAGAGCAAAAATGACTGGAGAGGGTGCATCAAGTGCCCGCATAGCAGGATCTGCGGAACTGGAGGCCTTCATACGGTGAGCATGTTGTGTTTGGCCTCTGCCGCACCAATGGCAGTACGCAATCGATGTTAGATGTTTGACCAAATCAATGAGCACGGAGCAGCAAGCTGTTGGGATAGTTCGCACTCGCCATACCGCAGGCTGCATCAAACCCACCGCACCCCACCCGCGGCGGCCCCGCAGGTGCCCCCAAGACCAGCGCCAGCTGACCGAGCCGCTGAGGGGCCTGGTCGCCGAGATAGCACTGACAGGCACCATCCGGTATGCAGCGGCGTCCGGACGCACCTCGCCCGCCTGGCCGCGCCCTTTCGGGTTCACAGAGCACCTCGGGCACGCTGTGCTGCAAACGCACCCCACGTGGCCGACGGCCAGCCGCCGAGACCCGCCCGACCGCCCCGCCCGCCTGCCGCGGCGCCCGCGCAGCTTCCAGTGGCCCCTGGTGCGCCCCTTATTAGAGTACCTTCTAGAGCTGCAGCTGCGGCGGTTCGAGGAGAGCAGCGGCGTCGAGGTGCGGGCGCCCGCCCAGCAGCGCCCTGGGCCAGCACCCGCGCGCCTGTGCTCATGGCGCAACGCTCCCTTGCAAGCATGGCTGTTTTTTCGACGCAATACTGTTCGGACATGACGGCTCACATGCATGTGCTCACACACACACACACACACACACACACATGCACACGCGCTCACGCCCAGGTCGGCCCGGCGCGGCCGGTCCTCCTGGACGGCGAGGCCCTGGACCCCCTGATCCAGCGCCTCAAAGGCTACATGATCGGGTTCGACGCCACGCCCTGGACGGCGCAGCGGCTGGCTGAGCTGCTGCTGGAGCCGGGGAAGCAGTACAAGCAGCTGCACAAGCTGGTGCGCCCGATTTTGACGCGATTGTTTGCTCGAGTGACGTTGCATGACATGACATGACATGAAGGCATGCTTTGTTGTGGGCGAGGGCGCAGACCAGTTGAAGGGATGTTTGGGCGCCTACACGGGCAACAGCCAGTCTGTTGAGCAGACACAGAGCCAAAAACGATGCGACGGCCAGCGTGCTCGGGCAGTGCGTCCCACGGCTCCCCATGACGACAGCCGTGCAGCGCGGCTGAAGCGCACCACCGAAATCGGCAGCCATCAGCGCAACCGGCGCGACGCGTTCCCGGCCAAGCCCGGCCCCTGCCTGGGGATGGCCCTCTGGCGCAGTCATAAAGCACGGCCCCATGCACGTGGTGTGCATCACACGCGTTCCGTCTGTATGCGCACGTGCGTGCGCGCGCGCGCAGGCCCTGGCGTTGGAGAAGCTGCTGCTGGTCTCCAGCGGCCTCCCCGCAGCGCAGGAGCCGCCGCCGCCGCCGCTGCTGTCAGCGCTGCGGCCGGTCAACGAGAACCCGCCAAAGGCCGCGGGCGCGGCGGGCAGCGGCGCGAAGCGCACACGAGAGGGTGGGCATCGGGCTGGGGGGAGCACGCACACGCGCATGTGTGCACGCATGCTAGCGGGTATATGTTGGCTGCAACGGCTCGTAGGGTAGGGGAAGGGACGGCGGAATGGCACAAGGGGTCGCGGCCGAATCATATGCAAACCACCATACTAGCCGAAGGGGTTGTCACGGCTGAGGAGGCTGTGCGCTTGCAAACCCCTCCCCCTCCCGCGCAGACGAGGGCACGGGCATGGGGCTGGTGTCGGCGACGCTGGGGATCAGGACTGCGCTGACACCCGACGGCGCGGTCGCCACTATGGTTGCTAACGGCGACGGCCGCGGCCCTGACAACGCCGACGGCGCCAGCGGAGGACCCGACGGGCCCGAGGACGCAAAGCGACCGAGGACTGTGGAGGGGAGCGATGGGCCGGGCGCAGAGCAGCGGCAAGAGAGCTCGGGGGCGGAGGGCGGCCAGGAGGGCCAGCAGCAGGAGCAGCAGCAGCAGCGGGAGCAGCAGGAGCAGCAGCAGCCCGAGGGCGAGGGCGGCGAGCAGCTCGTGCCGGAGCAGCCCGGGGCGGAGGGGCAGGAGCAGTCGCAGCAGCGGGAAGAGCGGGCTGCGGCGGCCGAGCAGCAGCAGGACGCGCAGCTACGGCCGCAGCAGCAGGCAGGCGCGGACGGGTGACGGCGGGCGGCACGGTCCTGGTGATTCCTTTCGTGTGTTCGACCGTGTGATGGGCAACAGCGGTGCACTGTGATGACGTCCCACAGTAACAAAGCAGCCATGTCTAGTACGTCGATGGGGGCAGCTTTGTCCACAAGACATGAGGCGACTGTGTACGATTGTCAGTGTGAATACGAGTGCCAAGTGTGACGTGGGGGCCGGGGCGCACATGTGTCAAGCTGATGCGACCCTGCCGGCTGGTGCAAGTGTGTTTGACCGCTCAAGAGGCGACAAGTCCTGCGGCTGCAACTCAAGTCATGCTTCGACCTGAATGGCATGTCCACCCAAGACGAGTTTTTAGTGCAGCCAGCCCATGACGTTATGGGTGTGTTGAGCATGCATAGCAGCCACACTTACCTGATATCGTGTTGATGTGCATTGGTGCATGACAATATTCTGGGTCTGCTTGCTGTGGGGGGTGCACCCGCCTGAGGCTCAAGTGCACATCACGGTGGCTGCAGTTTCCTGTGTTGTTGCCCTGTATGTTTGCAAATGAAGACGTCTACAAGGTGACGGGTTCCCCACACCTACTACCACTCATGATGTCATGGTCAAGGGGTCATCTGCAGTAGAATAGCAATGATGGATGCATCCCATGAAATGCAGGAGAACAGGAGCAACCGAAAATTGCAAAAAA
Source organism: Monoraphidium neglectum (assembly GCF_000611645.1). Taxonomy (NCBI): domain Eukaryota; kingdom Viridiplantae; phylum Chlorophyta; class Chlorophyceae; order Sphaeropleales; family Selenastraceae; genus Monoraphidium; species Monoraphidium neglectum. The sequence continues at coordinate 3,390 of NW_014009414.1, forward strand.
TGGCTTGGGCCTCCTTACTCATGAAAAAGATGTTGTGCGCATGGAAACACATCCAGAGATTCGTGTTGCCGGGAGGGGGGGGGGAGACGTTCGCAGCTAGAGGCTGCTCTCCACGTCAGTGCACTAGCCCAGCAGCCAGGTGGTTGCAACAGCAGCTTCTCACCAGCAAGCAGCATCGGAGCGCGCTTCGTTTGCCAGACTCTGCATGCAGCCTGTGCGCGCCGCGCAGCACAAAGTCGTTCACGGTGCAGGTCTTGATAAGCTGAGCAGCCCGTTCCCAGCCACATCTCCTTCTACTGTACACCGCTGAAAGCAAATCGTGCGCCTAGACAGGATGCGGCCACAGCAACCAGGCAGCATGCGGGACCGAACAGACGAATGGTATCAAATAATTGCACGATTGCAGCGGGCCCAGGTAGGTGTTTGAGCACGCTCTCTGATCTGCAATGGTAATGAATACCTTGCCAAAATAGCTCATTGATAGCCTTTCAAACTCTTCAGGGCATTCACGTGGCTCCCCGCGACACCAGCAGTGGTGAGCGGCCCTGCGGCACTCGCGCGGGGGATACACGCACTGCTGCTGTCCGGCGACTGCGCAGCGCCCCGGCCCTGCTGTAAGCCCTGCGGCCGCCACGAAGTCTGCCGCATCAACAATCGCTTGATGATACAGGCTTCAAGCAGCAGCAGTCGGAGCTCGCGCAGCGCGCGGGCCTAGTCGGCATCTCGGTTTCAAAGGTGCACCTGAAGCTCTCGCGGCTGTCAGCACTCGCGAAACGCAGCTCAGTTTTCGACGACCACACCGCCGAAATCGACAACCTGACAGCCGCTATAAAGCAGGAGCTGCAGCAGGTCAACGCAAGCATCTCGGACCTGCAGCGGGCCGCGGCGGCGCAGCACGGCGGCGGCAGCCGGCAGGCCGGGGAGCATGCGGCAGCGGTGGTGGACGCGCTCAGGGGGCGGCTCAAGGACGCGACAGCAGAATTCAAGGAGGTGGGGGGTGGTTGAGGGGTTCAAGGGGTTTCAACGGGCAGCTTTCATCCGGGGCTGACTACTGTGAGGCGCAGCACCGCCAATGAGGCCCGCTCGACTTGCAGGACCGGCGGCAGCTGAGGGCTCCAGCCATGCAGCACAGAGCCCTGCGATTCGCATCGCCAGCGTGTGCGAGGATTTGCTCGCACGTCTGCCGTATGCTCTTTCTGGAAGTCCAGCAGATACGCGTTGTCGTAATGGCCACGGCCGTTGACCGCCCCGGCTTGTGTATGCTGTAGGAAGTGCAGGCAGCGGCTGTTCCCGCCTGACGGCCTGCTGCGCGTCCTCGCGCCATTGCAACCCATGCGGGCCCCCACCCATCATGCACGCACACACGCACACACACACACACACACACACACACACACACACACACACACACACACATATATGCTCACGTACATGCGCTCACTCACCCACACGCACACACACACACACACGCGCACAC
>NW_014009413.1:0-1913 GCF_000611645.1 Monoraphidium neglectum
GCCGACGCTGGCGATCGGGCTGTCGACGGGCGGCGGGGGCGGCAGCTCGGGCGGCTGCTGCTGCTGCTGCTGCTGCTGCTGCTGCTGCTGCTGCTGCTGCTGCTGCGTCAGCGGGCTGAGCGACGCGCAGCTGCTGGTCTGTCACACCGCGCACGACGTCTGCGCCGTCGCGCGCCGCGGCGTCGCAGGGCTGCTGCTGCTGCTTGCGTGCGCTTGGCGCGCCGCCGGCGCCAGCGTCGTGCATTGAGGGGGGCGCCGGCGCGAAGCAGCACGCAAAAGCGCGCATCCAAGAGGCCCCTGCGGTGCCTTTGCTGGTGGCGGCGACGTCACTCGTCGGCCGCGCGCGCTGCTGCTGCGCGGCGGCCGTGGCAGCGGCGCGGTCGGTCGCCGCACAAGAGCCCGCAGGGCTGGGCGACTGCTGGGCCGGCGGCCACGAGGCGCCCGCAAGGACTGCAGCTCGCGGACCGGCACCGTCGGCGGCGGGCGCCCCGACGTCCGGCACGCAGGACGCGTCGCACGCGGCTTCGCGCTCCTCGAACTCTCCACTCTTCAAACCACCTTTTTGTCCTCCTTTGCAGGCCAGAGCTGCTCCCTGGGAGCCAGGTGCATTATCAAGCATCCCGCGCCCTGGCTGCCTCGGTGGGCGAGCCCCGGGCTATGGACAGGGAGCTTGAGATGTCCGTCTCTACCACGTCTGTGTGCGTAAGCGGCCCGGATAGCGACGGCACCAAGGCGGGGGCCCGTGCTGCCAACACACCCAGTGCGTTGGATCCCGTGGATCGAGGAGGCTGTAGGGGGGCCGAAGGGATATGCAGCCTACTTGCACTAACAGAAGGATCGCTTTGGGGTCAGAGGGCACGCTGGCGCGGCCCTGTTTGCGAAGAGGCAGAAGAAATTATGATAGACTGCGACAGAGTGACCCCAATGACGGCAAAGCTTTGATACACAACAGAGGACCCGGATGATTTACAACACGCGCTGACAGCTGAGAAGCTCAAGATCGGTCCATTTGCACTCGGCAGCGAAGTCTTCTACACGCACCAGCCACCACTCAATTGGTGCCGACAAGCCATATTTGGCATTATAAAACCTGTAGATATTGGATAGTAGGGCTACATTGCCTGCCATGCTCAGCTGCCGGCAATTTTCGGCTGCCGGAGCGCCCGCGGCGCGTATGGCAACGCGGAGACTGGCAGTAAGGCCCATAACCTCATGTGGCCTTGCCGGCGGTCGCGGCTGCATCGCCAGCGCAGTGCGGCGGCCGCTGGGGCCACACCGAGCGCCGCTGCTGACAGTCGCCGCGTCGCAGCCCGACACAGAGGAGGCACGCTCCCCAGCTGATGCCCCACAGGTGCGCACACGTGCATGGGTTGGCGGCTGGCTGTAGGCGGTGTGGCCGTGTGCGGCTGTCCGACGGCAGGAGGCTGCTTTCTGCGAAGCAGCCCTAAGCATGGCGACCCCCGTGCACTCGCCACACGACGCATGCAGCAGGTCATGCCGTCTCCACAAGCCATCCAGCGGCGAGCCCTCGCCTGGTATCACACCAGGCCACACTCTAGCCCCTCCCTGTGGATCTTCTCATGCACAGTGTTTCTCGCTTCCGCCCCACCAACCAACCCCCCCTTCCGCCTCGCCTCGCCGCGCCTGCCTGCCCCGCCCCACCCCCTGCCCCACAGGAGTGGGAGGCGCCGCAGCCCAGCCGCCGTCCGGACATCTTCCCGGAATTTGAAAAGATGGAGCGCGTGTTCCTGCCGAAGCCGCTGCCTGGGGATCCCGAGATGCCGGATGAGGAAGCCGAAGAGGCGGCCAAGCGCACAGAGCCGGTGAGCCAGGGGCCTGGGGAAGGGGGCACACGGGGGTGGGGCCGCCCGCGCGGGCAGCAGCGAGCGGCGGGGCGTTGCGAGAGCGGCGGG
>NW_014009413.1:2504-5452 GCF_000611645.1 Monoraphidium neglectum
GTGGGTGACGCAGACACGCATGTATGTGATGCAGCTACGCATGTACGTGATCCAGACCGCGCGCATGCGGCCGCCGCTCGGCGACAGAGCGTGTCATGGGAAGTCGGACGGACACGCCCCCCTCCAAACCTTGCGCGCCACAGGGTGACCCTGACCCGGAGGCGCCGGCGGGCGAGCCGTCGGAGCCGGAGCCGCAGCCAGGGGAGGACCCCGCCGGGCCGGAGAGGAAGGACCCCTCCATCCCCCAGGCGCCAGAGTGAGGGCGCGCCCCCGGCCGGCGGCCCGCCGTTCCGTTGCTGGCGTCCTCTCATTTTTGCGTGAGCGTCTTGGTGCCCCTCCTTATGTCTGTTGTTGCTATCAGAGTCGTCCGACCAACAACCAGCAAGGCAGCTGTGGCCTGCCCAGTTTTGTCGGTTTGTGCCTATGTGACCGTATCTTTGACCTTGAACCTGGAAGTAACATGGCAGTTACAACACCGATGCAATGGCCGCGCGATTGGGCTCACCAGCCTGGGTGGTTGTACAGCAGATGTACGGTAGCCTGCAAAGGGGGCAAAGAGTTGGCTCCGGCTGCAAGTAGGCTCGGGAGCATGGCAGCTAGAGCTGAAAGCAGCGGCCCCCTCTTCGTCCTTGGGCCACCTTCGTCGCACCCCACCGTAAGTGTAATGAAATGGTACGTTCATGCTGATTATCCATTCGTCAAGATGTCAGACGTGGCCAAGCTGCGCAAAACGAAGGCTCAGGCCCCGGTGGTGGAGGACCTCTCGCAGGACGCTGTATTGAAGGCGGAGATACGAGGATGCAGGATCGCGCTTGTGAGTCGGGGCTGCTGGGCCTGGGCACCTGGCTGCCTGATCCATCTTTCGATGCACAACGCTGACCCGGCCTCTGACCAAGCATCCGGCTGGTATATATACTATTCCAGGCCATGGTGGTGCCAGAAGATCCTCTGGGCACGCACCTTTTGAGCGATGCAGCGTCCGCGCCGCTGTTGGTGCTGGAGGCCGCGCACGGCGCCGCGGACGCGCAACGCAGCGCTCCGACGCCGCTTGGCGCCGACGGGCGGTACGCGTTCGACCTGGAGTGCTGCTTCCGCCATAAGAAGGGACCCGGCCTGGCGCAGGCGCTGATCAGCGCGCCCATGGTCATAAGCGTGCGCCAGCACGTCGCGCCGCCGCCGGCCGCGAGCAGCGCGTCGGGCGGCCTGGTGCCGCCGTCGCCGGCGGCGGCCGCGGCAGCCGCCGCCGCAGCAGCAGCGGCCGCGGCTGCCGCAGCAGTGGCGGCGCCCGTGCTGGCAACTGCAGAGGTTGACCTGCTGCCATTTGGGCTGGGAAGCAACAGCATCACGGTCGAGTCGCTGCAGCTTAGGCCCGTCGAGCCTGCGCCGCCGGACGGCGCCGGGTCCGGCGCCGCTGCCAGGGGCGCGGCAGCGCAGCCGCCTTTATACAGGGTGCTGCCGCGCGCCTGTGACCTGAGTGCCACCGTCTCCCTCCATCAGTACAAGCCGCCAGCTACCGCACCACCGCCCCAGGCCCCGGCCGCGGCGGCGGGCGCGCCGCTGTCGGCAGCTGCCGCTGCATCAGCGCCCGCGGCGGCGGCGGCCGCCGCCGCTGCCGCCGCCGCAGCGCCGCAGGGATTGGAGCCGCTCGACGCTGTGCCGGCCGCACACGCCTCCGGCTGCAACGTGCTGGAGGTCGAGCCCCTCTCCCTCGCCCCTGCGCCTCCGGCGCTTGCGGCGGCCCAGCGCGCCGCGGGCGGCGCGCTCTCCCTCGGCGCCGCGCTCCTGCTGCCGCGCGGCGCGGGGCGGGTCTTGCTGCCGCCGGGCGAGGTCGGGGCGGGGCCGCAGCAGAGGGTGGCGTGGAGCTCCGGTGGCGGCGCCGGCGGGCGCGGCGGCGCGGCGAGGCGGCTGCACTTGACGCCGGACCTGGTTGAATCCTTGAAGGTGGGTTTGTGTCGGAAGGAAAGTGGGGTCCGCGCCGGGCTCGCCGGGCGGGCGCCTGTGCCAGCTGCGGCTGCTGGTGCTGCGCCTCCTGCGCCTGCTGCGCCTGCTGCGCCTGCTGCTTGCACGGGATGTTGCTGTCGCGCGCGGTGGCTGCTTGCATGCAGACTGCCTGCTTGAGTGCTGCACCGGCAGCGTGAGCTCATCAGGCGCCCACATACGTAGCTGAAGCGGAGGCAAGCGCCGACCCATGGCTTACGCCCGTGGGGCGTTGCTCCGCGCCTGCTGCCTCTGCAGGCGGCCCTCGAGTGCGGCGAGCCGCTGCTGCTGGAGGTCTGCCGGTCCCTGCAGTCAGGGGCCCCTGGTGACGTCATCACCCCTGCCGTCGGGGGCGCCTTCACCGCGACCGCTGGTGCGGCTGTCGGCAGCGCCGCGGCGCCGGCCCTGGTGGATCCCTGCTTTGGAGCCTACCACGCGCTCTTCGAGGTGGAAGCTGCCGAGCAGCTGCTGGAGCCGGGGGCGGCGGCCGCGGAGCTGGTGGCACGGCCGCTCGGGGCGTTCGCGGCCGTCGCGGCGGGGCGGGGCGTGGGGGCGTCGTGCCTGCCGCCGCCCAGCGTGCCGCCACCCAAGTGAGTGGCGCTTGCGTCTGACGTCAGCCCATATGTGGATTGCCTGCACCTGCCACTACTGGTGGTGGGGGTGTGTCGCTCCAGGGTTGCACCACCCTAGCATTTGCAAGACGGGCAGACTGTTGTCACATCATGCACCCAGGCAGACTGGAAGGATTTTGCATTGCGGCGCAAACGCCAGCATGCGGAAGGGTGATTTGTGCGGTTCAGGCGCCCCCTCCCCCCCGCCCCCGGGGCCCCAAACATCGCACGCGCTGACCCACTCCGCCCCGCTGCAATTCGCTATCACAGTGTCAGAGCCAAGCCGATCGAGGAGGGCCCAATGGTGCAGCCCGTGCCAGGACCAGATCAAGCGGCCGCCGCCGCTGCCGGCCCCGCCGC
>NW_014009412.1:0-4860 GCF_000611645.1 Monoraphidium neglectum
GCAGGGGCCAGGGCGGGGATGGCGGCCTCGTAATCGGCGACGCTGCTGAGAAAGCGCTCGACTGCGGAGGATGTGCAGATGGGTGGGCAACACCAAGTTGGTGGTGGTGGGGGGAAGCGAATCAAGTGGCACTGCGGGTGGCGGCCTCCCTAGAAAATCGGCTTGCAGTGCGTCACTCAGTGGTGCGGCCGCACCTGAGCCATACTGGACGGCGAGGTTAGCGGCTTCTTCCGCGCTGAGCGGACCCCCAGGCGATATGAGCGTCATTTGTACAAGCCCGGCCAACCCGGAAAGAGCCGGGAGATCACATCGATCTACCCAAGAGCAGCTGGGCGTTCAAATGCCGTACACGCACATTGCAAAACTATGGATATCCTCTGTATGCATTCAATTTGTCGCGTATACTCCACTTGAGTTCTACCGGTACAATATTGGACCTTGCTGAGTCCTGAGTGTGATAGCAACAAACCGCTTCTTATCGGCCCTGCACGGCTGTAGACAAAGGCGCACGCGCGTATCGTGAGGATTCATTCTTTGCTGCACAGGGGGTACACGCGCCGGCGACCTTCCGCCGCGCCCCACGTGACGCGCTGCAGAGCCACATTGGCGCACACTGCAGCGAGCCCCGTGGGCCCGACCATAGCGCAGCTGCCAGCGCGGGCCGCCCGCCGCCATCCAAGGCAGGCGGCCCCACCATTGGCGCTGCCGTCAGCACGGGTGCGACACCGCCTGACCGCAGCGCCGCGCCAGGCGCGCCATGGCGTGGCGGGAGGCCGCCCCTGCGGCAGGGCCGCCGCGGCCGCGGTGCGCGTCGTTCGTCAGCCCCCACGCCGGCAGCAGGGCGGCTTTCTGGTACCTCCTGCTGCCCTCCGCGGCCTTCCTGGCGTTCCTGGTGGGCTTCGGGGGAAAGGCTGCGCCTCTAATCGACCTCCCAATCAACGGCAGGCCCGGCCCCGCACAGTGCCATGTCCAGCGCTGAAGAAACTCAAGAAGGGGCCGTGCCGACGCGCTCCGCCCCTCGCAATTCTCACGTGTTGTTGGGTGCAATCCCCGCCAACCCCATTGTCTGGGACCGCCTCTCCCCCCCCCCTTGAGGGCAGGGGCTGCGCTTCCAGGCGTCCCTGCGGAAGCTGCAGCGCAGCCGCTCGCAGGTCATGGGCGTCTACTACGCCTTTGCCTGGGTGGCGGCGCTGCTCGCCGCCCTGCGCTGCCTCGTGCAGCTGCTGCCGGCCCCCGGGCTGTGGAACGCGCTGTGGCTGGTGACGCAGTCTGGTGGGTTCATGCAAAGTCGCAGACATCGGCCGGGGCCGCTGAAGGGGGGGAGGGGATGGGCGCCGGGCGTGCCGCCGCGCCTCGAGGTGTCGCAGCGAGGTGCCTCGACAGGCGGAAACGATTTGTGGTGCGTGCAGCATGCCAAAGCCCCGCGTCGGCGCTGCCGCCTCTCCTCATGGCGCCATGACATGGCGGGCGGCCCCTGTGTGGGCCATTCTTTCGTGGCAGGCATGCTACTGCTTGAGGTGTCTGTTCTGGTATTCCTGGTCCCAGGGCTGGCCGCCACCACGCAACAGGTGGGGCACTGGCCGTATGCCTTGCTTGGCCGCCCGGCGCAGCCGCTGGTGCACTGCAGCCCCCAGCAAAGCTCGCTGGATGCGGCAGGCGTCAGGAGCACGCACGTTTGCTCCTCGCGCACCGGCACGGCCGACTGCATTGCTGGCCCATGCCGGAACGCGCACGGCGTCAGCCGCTGGCCCCCCCCTTGCTGCTCGCTTGTGACCCCTTGCATGCGCCACGCACCCCCCACCCCATGCGTGGGCAGGCGCTGGTGCGCACCCTCGGGGTGGCAGGCGCCGCGGCCGGCGTCGACGCCGGCGTCAAAGCGCTCTACATTTACGCACTGCATGTCCCCCTGCTGCTGGACGGGTGCGCAGCCTCCGGGGTGTCGTTCAATTTCGTGTCTTCAAGCCCGCCGACTCCGCGTCTCGGCCTGGGCACGCACCGTCGGCCTCGGCGCAGCTTGCTGCAAGCCTGCCACCTGCGCACGCCAAAGCCTTTGCCTCCTGCGTGCGTCCATCGCCCCTGCGCTCCTTCCCGTCTCCCCCACCCCCCCTCCTCAAAAACAACCCCGCAGCTCCACGGCGGCCGACCCCTTTGGCGACGCGCGCTGGAGCAAGTGGAGCTTCTGGCTCGTCCGCGCCGCGCTGCCCGCCGCCGCCTACTGCTACGTCGCCGCGCTGCCCTCCACGCCGCACCGCGCCCTGCTGCCCGCAAAGCCAGAGCTCTCGCGCCATGCCGCCTGCCTCGCCGCGGCCCACGCGCTCCAAGCGCTCGGCGCGGCGCTGGTCGGCAGCCGCGCGGGCGCGGGGTACTGCGTGTTTGGGGCGGGGGCGTGGCTGTACGACGCGCTGTTCCCGCCTCTGGTTTACTGCACGTTCCTGCTGGGCTTCTTTGGGGCGGATGAGCTGGATACTGACCTGTTGCTGTACTCTGAAATGCGGGAGGCCGAGTTTGTGTGAATTTGGGGGTCGGGAGGGGGTCGCGTGCGCGGCTCCGCCGTCGCTCTCTTATGCTGTCGCCGTGTGGTGGGGGTCGTGTGACCTCTCGGAAGGAACGCGCAAGTCCTCGCTGTTACTCTGCTGTTGCATCTGTACTGCCATTCACCGAGCGATTGGGGCACCAGTTGTTTGGGAGCTCCCGCCCCCCTTTGGGCACCCATGCGCCTCGCCGCCGGCGCTGACTCTGGCCTACCCCCGCCTGGTTGAAAGGAAACGGGGGGCGCTCCGATGGGAAGAATACAGCGGCCTGCTCTGCATGTTGCCTTGCGCTGATAACAGGCTTTTGCTCCAAACAAACAGCCCTTTTTACTCTGTAACGCACGCTCGTCGTTCCAGCCAGACAGTGTGTGGTGGTGTGGCCGCTCGGCTGCTGGGCGTGTAGCGGGATGGTCATGCGTTTCGGCGGTCGCTGTCTGTGACGCACGTGGTACCGCCAGCGGCCAAACAAAGGCTTGTAACTTGCCACAGAGTAAAGCCACAGCGTGGGGAAGGATGATTGTGACTCCCAATCAACGAGGTGCTCCTGGGTACAGCCAGCTGTGTACAGGCAGGGGGTGCTGTCAACCCCCTGCCCTCGCTGCCGCATGCAACGTGCGGGTGTGGGGACCTGTTGCAGACACGGTTCACGCGGGTGGGTTGCGACCACGGACTCCCTGGGTGCAAATATGTAACTCTCCATGTGTTGCGCATGATCACTGGGCACCCAAAACAGCGGCGCGCTCAAGTCCACATGGCCACTGCACCACCACAACTTCAAACCTCACCACTCCCCGCCCGCCACGCCTGCGCCGGGCCCAGCGCCCCCCGCCGGCCGCCTCATCGCATCTGTCCCCATCAGCGCCCAAACAGGCCCCCGAGCCCGCCGCCGCCGGGCTCCTTCCCGAGCACCTTGGACGACGTGACCCTCCACCTTCCGTCCGCCCCGGCCGCCACGCGGTACTCCACATCATATTCGCTGGCCACCGACTCGGCGCGCCGCCCGTCCACGCCGAACATGCTGCTCGACTCGCGCAGCGACGCCTCGACCCGCGCGGCGCCGGGGCCCTCGGGGTGCACGCGCGACACGCGCAGGCCGCCGAGCTTGAAGCGCTGGAACCAGCCGCGCGATGCGTACTGATCGCACTGCGCGCGCAGGTGAGACAGCGCCGAGCCGTCGGCGACGGCGGGCAGCGCCGACGAGTCCCAGTCGGGGCCGAGCGCCTGCCAGCGCGCCTCCTGGTACGAGCGCACGAGCCGCGCTGCCGAACCCGCGTCGAGGGCGGCGGCCGCGGTCGCGGCCGCGACGGGCGTGGCCGAGCGCGCGTGCGCGCCGCTCGGAGCGGGCGCGCCGCGCAGCACGCAGGCCGCCAGCGCGAGGGCCCCGACTGCCGCCGCGGCGAGCTTGGCGGCCCCTGCTGGGTCGACGCCGCGTGGCAGCGCCCGCTGCAGCGCGCCTATCACCTCCACCACTTGCCGCGGCAGCTGCCGCTGCAGCTGCTGCAGCTGCTCCTGCTGCCGCCCCGCCCCAGCCAGCTGCCCCGGCCGCCTCATCCAGGCGTCCGCCGCTCCGGTCCGCCCCTCCGCCTGCCGCTCGTCCTCGTCAGCGCTGATGTCACCGCCAGCTCCCCAGCCGCCGCCGCCGCCGATGCCACGCGGCAGGGGGTCGGCCCAGCTGTTGTCTCGGGGGTGGCCGGCATGGGCACCCTCAGCAAAATCGTAGGCCGCCTCCACGCCGCCCGGCAGGCCAGCCGGCGGCCACTGCTCGGGGGCGGGCCGGTCGTCGGCGTCCCAGTCCTGGTGCTGCTGCCGTTGCTGCCGCCTGGGGGCGTCCGAGCCGTCGCCGCCGGCGCCGCCGTCCCCCTGGCGCTCTAGCAGCCGTTGCGCGCCCCTGCCTTGCTGCGCCGCTGTCTCGGGCGCGTGCGCCAGCGCCGCGCGCACCGCGGCCGCCGCGCGGCCGAACTGGGTGTGCACGCCGCCTGCAACGGCGGCGAGGGCGTCCACGGCGGCCGCGGCCGCGGGCGCGACGCCGGACTCGCCGCGCGCCAGCTGCTGCTGCACGCGGGCATTATTGAAGTATGCGCTCAGGCTGCAGTTTGAAGTGTCGCCCGCCGTATCTGGGAACATGGCGAAGCCGATCTGCGAGGGAGGGGTCGGGCGACAACGCCAGCGTTGTTGCGCCGGCTGGGGCAGGCTAGGAAGCGTGTGCCGCGGCACACGCAGCGCTGACTCCCCCGCGCAGCAGCAGCCGCCCGCGGCAGTAGCAGCGCGCAAAAGGAGACAACAGCCGTTCAAATATCGAAGCTTCCCCCCAGCCCCGGCTCCTCACGCC
>NW_014009411.1:0-4857 GCF_000611645.1 Monoraphidium neglectum
GGCCCCACCTTCCCGGCCTTCTTGGCGTCCATGCCCTCGACAGAGTTGACCACGCCGCGCCCAACCTGCACCACGCCCGCGGCCACACCCGCCAGCGGCAGAGCCACCGCGCCGGCGACGCCTGCGGGGCGGGAGGGAGTGGCGAGATGCTTGGCTGTGTGCGCGAGTGTTTACCGGGAGGGGCACCACAATTGAGGAAGGGGGGCATACGCATCCGCCGCGCATCTGCGATACGAATCACGCGCAGTCTTGCAACTGGTTATGCGTTGATCCAGCAGCCAACCTGATCCTCATGTCCCGAGCTGCCTGGTGGCTTCCTGGGCAGATCCCGCATGGCACCCGCTCAGGACCCCGCCCCCGTGCCCCCCCTGCGCCCTGCACCTGTCGCCAGGCCCTTGGCAAACCCGGCCGCGCCCTCCTGCCGCGCGCCCGCCACCGGCGCCACCACCAGCCCCGCGATGCCCGCCGCGATGCCACTGGCAAAGGCGGCCGCGCCGGTGCTGAGGCCCTGCTTTATGCCCTTGGGGCGCGTCGCGCGCATCGTCTCATGGAACGCCTGGGACATCTCCGCCTGCGCACGCTCGCGCTCCGCCGCTAGCTGCGCAGCGCGCTGCTCCGCCGCGGCGTCGGCGCCCGGCGGCGCGGGCGCGGGCGCGGGCGCGGGCGCCGCGGTTGCATTCGGCGGGGCGCGCGCGCTCGGCGGGCTGGCCATGGGGGGGCCCGTCGATGCGACCTGTGGCATAAGGCGAGGGCGTACGCGCCCAGGCGGTGTCGATCAGCGTTACAGCACTGTGGCAGGCTACTTTGAGAAACAAAGGCCTTGTAGGAGCCTATGCGGTCGATCCATGCGCCACTGGGACACACAGTGTTCCCGGGCGCCTAGCAGAACGCGGGCGACGCGCAGCGGCGAGCGACTTGTGCTGGGGCGGGAGGGCATGGTGTGTGTCCAGCGCGGCGAGGTTCCATTTTACAATGTTGCAGAATCGATTTTAGTCACCTGATGCTGCACAGGCGACCCGCGGGCCAAAGTGGGCTTCTGATCTTGGCGTGAAAGTAATCGCTTCGTAAAATGATTTGAGTGATCACGTGGTGTGCACGCGGTGTGTCTACGGCGGCCGCTGTTACTCGGAAAGGAAGAAAATGCCGAAATGTGTCTCGCTCAGCTCCGATCGCAACCGCTTGCATAGAAGGACCCTGATTGCAATCAGGCTGCAACAGAACGTTTCTCATGGCGCAATGGCTGGGCGTGGACCGCTTTGTCGGCAGGATGCAGCTGCGGGTGGCCCGGCCTGCGTGGATGCCCAATGAGCAACATGGCATCGGCCGGTTGCACACTGCGGCGAGGGTGCACGTACAACCCACCTACTGTAGTTTGAGTTCCAAGATATCAGTCGTACGGCGACTATAAGACGGTATGTCAATTCCTGCATCGAATCCTGAACAACATGCTGCACTGCAAAGGCCAATCACGCGCCCCCCCCCCTGGATGTCGAGACCTGGCTGGGCGGAAACATGGTACTGTTTGGCTCTGTGCACTTTGCATCAAGATGCTAACCATAGTATGCAGCGTGCAGCGCTTGCACGGTCTCACGCTGCAGTAGCACACCCTTCTCGTCCGCACCTTCTCACAGGTGCCGGGTCAACACCTCCGGCATGCAAAACCCTCAAATGACGCGCCGCTTGCCCATAAGCATGGCACAAGTGCCCGCAATGGCCCCGCTGGTCAGGCAGCTGGTGTTGTTTGCAAGCCCACTGCCGGCGCGCACTCACGCCCTCCCCCTCGCTGCTTGAAGGATCCAAATTAATTGCAGTCCTGCACAGGCAGGCAGAGTACTCTAGGCGATTCACACACCATGCAATAGTTTTGTCCGTGCCACTATGCCATGCCAACATGTGCATGCCGGGTGGTGGGACCAGCAGCCAACCGCAGCGTTGCGTTGACCTCTTGACCGTGAGCTGCGGCGGTACTCTTGATCATGTCACTCGAGTGACTGTGCATTGGGCACCGTGTTCTGGATTTTGGCATACGCCAAAAAGTAAAGTTTCTCAAGAATATAGATTATCTGCAGATCGTAGCCTCAAGCGTGAAGCCAACACAATGATCCTGGGCAGCTCGCCTCGGCAACTGTGCGCTTGGGCAAAGCAAAACCATGCCATCGTCATTGCGCGGGCACCTGTCACTCGCAGAAGGCCGGGGAGTGCTGCAACCCTGCTTCGACGCCGCTTTGCGTGCGGTGCGCAGCCCCCTAGCAGCGGTGACGGCAGCGGCGGCGACTCCCAGTACGCCTACAGCGACCCTGTCAACAGGTTCTTAGGTGGGTGTGCGGCGAGCGCCCAGAGTGGGGCACGAACGCTCTGCACACGAGCCATGCGCAAGCACGTCCAATGGCGTCACCGCAAATTTGATGCGAGACAGCGCAGCAGAACGGCAGAGGGTGAGGGCGGGGCGGGGCATGCTCCTACCCCCTGCGCCAGGGCCCGGCCCACAGGTCTTTCGTGCCACAGCAGTACCCTTGAGAAGCGCCCCACCTCGGCAAGCGGTCGCGCCCTCACACAACCCGCGGCCGCGCACCGCAGGCAACTTCCTACCGGCAGCGCGAGACGCCGCGGCGGAGCTCTCGGCTGTCGACTGGGATGCGCCCAAGGCGGAGGGCCTGTCGCTGGCTGAGCTGGCGCGGCGATTCACGACCGAGTTCCTGGAGCGGGAGTGGTTTGTCACCGGCGATGTGAGGGGGCCCAAGTCGTACGGCCCCGGCGCAATCGAGGCTCGCGAGCGGCTGCATGCATCCATGGGGCGGAAGTGGGGGGCAGCACGCAACGGCATTATGGGGGGCAGGTGCGTCGCTGCGCCTATTGTGCAGGCATCGCAGCGGAGGGGCGTTCGCGCCGCACCAGCGTGGCCCCCCCGTCGTGGTTGTGCCAGCGCACCCCGTTGAATCTGCCCTCATCCCCCGGGCACGCATCAAGTCTTGGCATGCACCCTCTGGCCCCGCCCCTGCCGCAGGTGCCAGTAGCGCTGTTTTCTGACGCCTTTGTGTTCAAGGACGACTCGGTGGCCACCAGCGGCATCCGCTCCTACGGCCTGGGTGTGCGCAAGCTGTTTGACCAGTCAAACGCCCGCGCGGAGCTCATAACCGTCACAATCGACGAGGCCGCGCGGGCGATCGTCGCCACCTGGCGCCTAGAGGGCGGCGTGAACCTGCCGCTGCGGCCGCGCATCCCGCCCTTTGTGGTGACGACCACGCTGGGGGTGGATGAGAAGGGGCTCATCGCCAGCCAGCTGGACGAGTTTGCGGTCCCGGGGTGGCGCCTGCTGGCGGGGGCCCTGCTGGGCGCGTGGGCGGGGCCGCCGCCCGCGCCGGCTGCAGCTGTGCTGCGCGCCGAGGCCGCGGCGGCGGGGCACGCGGGCGTGGTCGGCGCGGATGCAAATGCCGAGGCGGCAGCGGCGGCCCCGCGGGGTTGATGCGGACACCCTCCGCCTTCTTGTACAGTCGGCGGGCGCAGGCGCCGAGGCGCGACTGCTGCGACGGCAGCATCGAGTGGCCCCTGAGGCTGGCTCCAATAGCTGCGGCTGCCCCAGTAGCTCCTGCGTCTTTGCCCCACTCGGTGAGCCGCCATACATCTGGCGCCGCAGCCGACACCCTCAAGACGTCGGCCAACCACGTCAGTCAGCCCCTTATTGCTGGCCCCTCCCTTGCGTGCGTGCCACAACCTCGGCTGCGCGCGTGCACAGTGGCCCAGCAGCCCTGCGCTGCGCGTCGCGGCCACTTCTCAGGGAAACCGGCGGCACTCACCGAGCTGGTCACTACATGAATGTGATCATGGCAGCCCCCTTAAGCTGCTGGGTTTCTGCGCCCATCCTGTGCCCGCATGTACTGGTTCAAAGCCTCCACAGTCTTCCACGAATTTTTTTGCAGAACGAATGGAAGAGAACGCCGCTGCATCCCTCAAGGTCTTTGACCCGCTCCCATGCAGCCTCACCTCTCCCCAGCCGCTGCTTTACTGTGCACCCGCAAAGGCGCTGTTGTTGATTCGCGTACCGTCAGGTCACCCTGGCCCCCACAATCTCGTCGCTGCGGCGGCGCTAACCCCGTCGGTCGCGCGACGCATTGCATTACAGCAGCAGCCGTCTTTGCAGCAGCAGCCGTCTGGAGGTCATGCAGCGGCTGCGCGCGTGAACGAAAGAAGGGCCATCGCTGCTCGTGTTGCAACGTCCGCTGCAGTTGAGCCACGTGTCCGCTCAGGGCCTGCCCCGCCTGCCGCCGGCATGAACAGGCTGCAACAACAACCCGTGGCGACGCTCCCTCCGGCAACCCGGGGGCGCGGCAGCTGTAACAATCCCCGGGTCACATGTCGCTCTGCGCCCAGGCGCGCGCCTCTGCGTATCGCGCCGCCTTCTCGTTGCGCTGCTTGAACATGGTGCGCTCAAACCCATTGGAGCGGTCGACGCCGTCCCAGTGGCGGCCGGGCTTGATGCTGTAGCGGTTGAGGGGCGGCGCGACGCCGCGGCGCAGCCAGCTGTGGGGCGGCACGTCCTGCGGCACGTGGAAGCCTGCGGCGGTCGGAAAGGGAAAGGGGGGATGGGGAAAATGAGGTGCGGGGCGTTGTCAGGCAGGCATACGTGGGGGGAGCCGAGGCTATGGGGGGGCGGCGGGGTGTAATGCATTCCCTGAGAGAGGCCATGCGACGCAGACCCCGAGGAAGTGCAGAGTGCGCCGCCGCCTGCTGCCAATCCGCCCCAAATCTGTCGGGACGCGGGGCGGCGGTGTTCTGCTGTGCGTGTGCAGAGATCGCACCCGAGGCCTCGAGCTTCTCCCTGTTTGCGTCGGTCACCACCGGCGGCGGCAGGTCCAGGCC
>NW_014009410.1:0-2591 GCF_000611645.1 Monoraphidium neglectum
GTGGGGGGCAGCGCACCAGGGCTTGTCGGGGCCGGGTATGGGCATGGTCATGCGCCGCTCGTAGGCCACCCCGCACTCCCCGCCAGAGTCGTAGACCGCCCCGCGGCCGTCGAAGCGGTCGCGGGTGCCCGGCCAGTTGCGCTCGTGGTTGCTGCGGGGCAAAAAAGGGCGGGGCGCGAGCAGCGGGTGACGCCCAGCACATCCAGGCGTCGATGGCCTGCCCCACTGCGCCTCGGCCCGCCAGGGCGCACGAGCCACGCCGTCGCGCGGCCCTTTTGCCGCGACGCGCGTCGAAACGCGCGTCGCCGCCGCAACGGATCCTGCCAACCCCACCGAAACACCCGCCGAACCAAGCAGGCGCTTGCTTGCATTGAGAGTACGGGCGGCAGCCTCTTGTCTGCTGATTTTGTTGTCACCCACGCACCCTGGCGCGACCATGTATGGCATGCGCGTGACCAGCGGCTCCATCTGGTGGTGGAAGTTGTCCCACTGACTCACGTAGCCGCGCGCATACGATATGTCTTTGGGGGGGTTGGCCGGGGGTTGCGAGACGGCACGCGGCGCGGCACGCGCTTGGGGTTAGGCCGTTCGGCGCGGCGCAGGGGCGACGGCGGCGCAGGGGCGACGGCGGCGCAGGGGCGACGGCGGCGCAGGGGCGACGGCGGCGCAGGGGCGACGGCGGCGCAGGGGCTCGGAGAGGTCAAGCCGGGTGAGAGTGCGAGTTTCACGAGAGCAGGGCGTCCGCCCCCTTGTGCGTGTGCCAGGAGCAAAGCGTCCCCCGCAGGCGGGCGCACCCCCGTTGTGGAGCATCAGCTGATACGAGTCGCCCTCCTTTTGCATGAGCCTGCGGGCGTGAGGCGCGCGGCATGAATCGGGTGGGCGGCAGAGAATTGGAGCCTGGGTTTGGGCCCTTGTGCGGCCCTCTTGCGGTGCCGGCCCAGAGAATGGTTTCCCTCGATACACAGCTCGCCCGGAGAAGGGCCGGCGCGCCGCTGCCACTGTCGACACATCAGCAGCGCCGGTGCGCCGGTCGCAGACCCGACGCCGCGGTGCGGGTTGCGGGGCGGGTAGAGGCATCCGGGGCCCCTCGAAATGCACACCTGCAACAAGGCTCTTGCTCTGTTGCACCCGGCCCCTCACGTCCAAGCCGCCCGTCAGAAAGTGAAGCGTGCACGCACCACACACGCAAGCACTGACCCCCCTCCCACACACACACACACACGCACACACAAAACACACACGGAACACACACACATACACACAGCCCGCGCGCGCGCACTCACCAACACACGAAACACACACGGGACACACGCGTCCGCACCTGGTGGTGTTGAGGGAGGGTGCATAGTAAAACGACTCCAGCGACCCGTCCTCCTCCGCCTGCCCCAGGTCAGCCACGGCCAGGAACTTGACCGTCGAGCCGGGGCCCTCGGGGGGCGCCGCGCGGAACGAGAATTCTTTCGAGAAGCCCCAGTCCTGCAAGGCGCGGCCGGGCGGCGGCGGCGCAGGAGTGGAGGACGGGCGCGATGCACAGAGGGGTGTCAAGGGGGATATCCGAGCCGCTCGGCACGGGGCGAGCGGGGGGTTGTTTGGGGGCGGAGCGGGGCGAGAAGGCGGGGGGCCACGGGGGTTTGGGGCCCAGGGGGGGCAGGAGCAGAGTCCCTGATGTCGCACCTCGTCGCCGAATCTGTAGTGGTAGCGGCGCCCCGGCGTCAGGCCCACCAGCTTGGCCACATGGATGAGGCCTGCGCAGCCGCGAATACAGGATGGGGCTGATGAAACACTGCAGGAGCACAAGAGGGCGTGCCACGAGGGGTGACATCGACCTGACAGCCAAGTCTCAAGCGCCGGCCACGCTTTGGAGCGGTCCTCGCGCACGGCGGATTCCGGGGCCGCCCGCTTGGCGGGCATATGCCCCGACACGCCGGCGGCCGGCGACGCACCGGGGTCGTTCCAACCGATGGTGTTGGCAGGCGCCCCGCACATCTCGTCCTTCCTGGGGTGGGTGGTGAGTAAGGGCCGCAGGTCGATGTACGCCAGGGAGTTGAGCAGATCAGCACCAGCAGCCCTGCACCACAGCCGCGGCAGCACGGCGCGCCGCAGCGCAGCGCGGGGCGGCGGGCCGGCCCCGCGGCCGGCGTCGCGGCGGCCACCGCAGGCGGCGGCGGCGCCCTCCCTCAGGGCGTCGCAGCAGCGGCGGCAGCCGTCCCCTCTCCCTCCCAGCTCCCTCCCTCCCTTCCTTTCGCCCTCTCTGCCCCTCTCCCCTGGTAACTCCCCCTCCCAGGGGCCGCCTCACGTGTAGGTGTGGCTCTCCGCCTCAGCCGCCTCCGTGAGCTTGCCGGCCCTCTCGCCCCACTTCACAATCGCCCGGCTGCTGTTGTGCGTCGACCACTGAACCAGCATCTCGCTGCTCGCGCGGCGGAGCGGGCGGGACGGCGTGCAAATCGGTGAGCCCGCACTGTGGCAAACGAGCAGCGAGCGCCGGCTGCCGAGAGCTAGGTGGCATCTCTCACGGTCGGCACCCCCCCCCCCCCCCGAGACGCGGCTCCAACAGGCGGCGGCGCGGTCCCCGCGCTAGCCGGCGCATGAGA
>NW_014009410.1:3078-5345 GCF_000611645.1 Monoraphidium neglectum
CCCCGAGACGCGGCTCCAACAGGCGGCGGCGCGGTCCCCGCGCTAGCCGGCGCATGAGAGGGGGGGGGGAGGAGAGAGGAGGCGCCGCTGCGCACCTGGGGCCGTTGCCTGTGAGCGCGAGGCGCCCCTGCAGCGGCTCGTTGGGGTTTATCACGCGGATCACCTGGGGGGGAGGGGAGCAGGGAGCCACGTGTCGAGTGCGGTCAAACGGCGCCGCCACGCCCATTGACCATTACGGGGTCAAACAGTGCGCGCCGTCAACCCCCATGGTGGTATCACATGATGCTCAGTCATCAGAGATTGGCTCCCCGCCGCGCTGCGCATGCTGCCCAAACCATGCGCCCGGCCGCGCCCGTCGGGGCGGGCGGGGCGGGCGCCGCGCCGCGGGTGCGCGCGGCCGCACCTCGCTGACTGCGACCAGGCGCGGCGCCACGAGGCCGCCCCGCATGAAGGCGAAGCGGACGTCCTGGCGGTAGCTGATCAGGCGGAACCTGGGGATTAAGCGCGCGCACGCGCACGAAAAAGTGTGTGTGTGTGTGTGTGTGTAAGTGTGTGTGTGTGTGTGTGATGTGGCGTGCGTGCGTGAGTGTGGGGGAGGGGGGGGTGGGGTGGGGAGGCACGCGCTCGTGAGTAAACGAGCGGACGAGGTGCGTCAGTGTAAGCGGGATGTGGTTCAAGGCACAGCTTGCGCGGCATTGCCTCTAACAGGCCTCCACAAAATTGGCGGAGACATATTTGGGGGGTGGGCCGCGAGAATGGTGCCCGGGCACGCGCATGAGGAGCTGCGTGGGCGGCGAGCGCGACGGCCCAACGGTCGCGGCCACACAGGCGAGCGCCCGCCGCGCGGCGCCCCGCGCGCGCCTGAGCTTGCCGCTGCCGCGGCGGATGTGGGAGGGCGTCTTCCCCGCGATGTCGTACTTGAAGGGCGTCGCGCTCCAGATGGGGTCGGCGTAGGCCGGCAGGAGGGCCACCCAGTCGCCCCAGTCAGGGTTTGGCACGTTTGCCCATTCCACGGTGAACCACTGGCCGCTGCGCTTCAGCTTCGTCGAGCTGACAGACAGCCGCACGGTGGGGTCGGGGTCGGGGCGTGTGGCGCCCACGTTCACGCGCTCGAGGGCGTTGTGGCGCTGGGCCGGCGGGCGGGCGCGCGCGGAAGGCCCGGGGGGCAGTGCAGCATCGTTCGCCCTGGCGCCTGGGCCGACCAGCAGCACAACTGCCAGCGCCAGTGCCAAGGTTGGTGGCTGGCCTGCCATATGCATGAACCGCTGCCTTGGCACCTGCAGGGCCACAATAAATACAGTAGTGCAGCCCCCTTTGCAACAGAGATGAGATCGACGCGTGCTGCGTCCAGACACCAGCAACACCCGTACTATTGTGACGTTACAGCGCGCGCTTGAAGGGTAAATTGGTCGCTTGTGATCTTGGGCACCCGCTTGTCACCCAGCTGACCGTTTCGGGTCACCTTGATTGCGCTCCGAAACGATTTTCATAGGCAAGGCTGATAGTCACGCTGCATGGCTTCGATCATATGATATCATACCGGTACCGGCTCGAGCTCTTCGAGAGTCGCGTGGGTCTTTCCTGTATCCTTTTCTGTGCAACACGCCTTGCCTCTTAGCAAACACAACGTACGCGTTAAGGTGTTGGAATACACCATGCAGGCACATGCGTCAGCGCTGCCGCGTTCGACCAGGCTGCCGCGCTCTTCGCGCTCCGCTACGGTTGCGGCGGTGCACCCGCCTCTGACGCAGCCAGGGCTGCTCTGCCGATGCCAAGAGCCGGACAACGCGCAGCCATGGAGTGATAGCTTTATCAAGGGGGCCACAGCTGTGGGCACGGCAGCGGTGAGGGTGCAAGCCCTAAGCGGACCCGGCGGGAAGCGCGTGCTGATTCAGCGCATGGGACCATGTCAAACCGCCGCGACTTGGACTGCATCGGCGCGGACCCGCCTGCAGCCCGCCCGCGCGCACACGCTGCACATGACCGTCAGTACCCATTTGTTGCGCGGATGGTGCCGCCCCATCATCCCACCTGCATGGGCTGCGCACAGCTGCGCCCCTTGCTCCTAGCAACCGCAAGCTTTCACCTTGCTTTCGCCTCCACATTTTCATGCTTGCCAGGCAGCGGCGCTGCTGGTCGCCGCACCGCCCGCATGGGCTTTCTCTGCTGCGCGGCCCTCCCCAGCCGCGCCTGCGGCGGAGCCCCTCGCTCTGGCTCGCGTCCCGCTGCCCCCGCGCACGCCCCCGCTCGGCGCGCCCGACGGACCG
>NW_014009409.1:0-4060 GCF_000611645.1 Monoraphidium neglectum
TGGGGGGTGTGGGGAGAGCCAAGAGCGCGAGGTGGTGAGCCACACCCCCCACCATTGCCACCTCGTCAGTTTCTAAGAGAATCTCAGGGTGTGCAGCCGCATAGACCGCCAGCTGCTGCAGCGCGTGCTGCTGCCGCCGTAGCAGCGCCTGCTGCGCCCCTGCACGCGCGCCCAGGGGTGCCGGCCCAGGCTCCTCGCCCTCGCCCTCGCATTCGCTCCCGTCAAAAGGTTGTGGCGCGAATGTGCCTATGTATACGGTGGCTGCAAGAACTGCGCACCCGGACAGAAGGCCTGCCGCAGGTGTGCGCGCAAGCAGTGACTGGTGCCCGCTGCACCGCGGGGCGCTGCGTGCGCGTTGTGCGGCAGCGCGCCTACCGTAGCTTTATGTGTCATAAACATGTGTCCCGCTTACAAGCACAGTCGTATGCCAAGTGCTATTCTGTTCTC
The DNA here is from genome assembly GCF_000611645.1 of Monoraphidium neglectum. NCBI lineage: Eukaryota > Viridiplantae > Chlorophyta > Chlorophyceae > Sphaeropleales > Selenastraceae > Monoraphidium > Monoraphidium neglectum. Next base: position 448 of record NW_014009409.1, read on the forward strand.
TTAGTTGTGGGGCACACTGGCGCCGCAGCTGCACGGCATGTCCTAGTTTTGGTTATGGGCCTTGTGTTGGCATTCGCAGCCATCGCGACGGTGCCATAGTCCTGTGCCCCGCCCCCCAACTTGGAGGCCTGTAAAATGTGGGCAGAGCAGGCAAATCCACACACGCACCGCAGCAACCGTCCACATCCGCCCGCAGTCGAACGTCCACCCTCACTCCACAGAGTCGCCTGCATGGGGTCGTGTCCTTCAATGCCCTTGAAGGGCCCGGTTTAGTACTTCACAACTGAGTTACAGAAGTTGGTGTACGTCCGTCACGTTACACACTTCCATCAGCACACCATGGTAGCCCGGGGGGCAGATCCTGCGTATGAGATGTTCAGGTGCTGACGCCCTGGTCTTGTGCCGCCCCTGCACCACAGGCGGGATAATCATCAGGGAGGGTCAATTCATTACGTAACTGAGGGAGCGCGCATGGGTAGCCGAGGTTGCCAAGGTGTGGTGGAGTGAGAGCTGGTGCGCATGGGTGCCTACCAAATACGTTCTTGCTTGCACTTGTTTGGTATCAACTCTCGTCTGGCATCAAGACGCTGTGCGGCGTGTTAGTAGGGAGCACACACTCTGCGCTACAGACGAGCGACGGATGGGGACTCAGCTGCCAGCGGCTTTGCGTGCATGCGCCAGCTTGACCAGGGCCATGCATGCAGCGTGCACACCTCACGCGCCCCACCACGGCCCTCCCAAACCTGCTGTTGCATGCCGCAGGGGTGGCGGAGATCAAAGGCAGCAGTCATGCCCTTGCGAATGTGGGGTGCTGGCGGCAGGGGGCTGTGGCATCACGGCCTGCACCTGCGCCGGCGCAGCCCACGGCGCGTGCTGTTGCTGTCGCAAGCGGCTCAATCTGCGCGGCGCCTGGGCATTGGAGAGGCCTCAGGGCCAGGCTCAGCTTTGCAGGGGGGAGGGGGGTATGCTTACGTCAGGTTAGTAGCAGCAAATATCCAGACAAACTAATCTCTGGCCTTTACTGCAATACATACGTATGAGCCACATAATGCCGTTACATAAGGGGGCCCCCGCTTCAACAGGTTGCTAATTGAGGCGGCAGGAGTCTTGCTGACACACCTTGATGATCATTTGAGCAAGCAAGTTGTGACCTGCGGCGGTCCTACCGACAGCGCTGTTGCACCTTGAAGCTTGCCTCAACCGGCAACAGGCTTGGGTCAGTACCACACAAACCACAAATAGATCGCAGTTACTTGGCTACCTCCCTGACTGAGTGCGTTTCCATCAACCTGTCACGACGGGTGTGTTGCGGTTGTTTGGGGGCTTGGCCGCAGGTTAGTCGCGACCGATCGGGCGAGCCAGTGGGGGGTGGTGGGTGCTGCAGAGCGGCTGTCAGCATCCAGGAAACGTAAATCCTCTTCGGCAACGCAAGCATTGCACCATGCGACCAACCACAAGCCGCCCTGCACTTGCATGGGTTAAGGGTGTAGGGTTCACAACCTTGAACCTCCTAAAGGCTCAGTCCCGAGTGGCGCCGTTGTTGAATACGCTTGTATGTGGGACGACCTCTCATTCGCTCGCGTTTGCTCATGCAATGCTGACCCCGGTGCCCGCAAAAAAGCCAGGGTCCTTGCACCTCCATGGTTACTTCCATCCGTTGCAGCGGCCAGTGTGCGCGCCGCTCCATGAAGCAGGCCCGATAATCGCCTGACAAATCTCCGAGGCAAGTCTGTCCTGCGTCAACATAGCCGGGTCACAAACTGGTGTGACCGAGCAGAAGGTACTACCCCCTTACTAAGGCACATGGGAAACCCAGGCACAGACACATCACACAGATGTGATCAGAGTTGGACCTAAACCACAACGGGTACAGGACAGACTGCACCACAAGACGATGGATTATGCCGGAAGCACAGCACCACGTGCAAAAAGACAGGTATTGCTACGCAGGATGTATGGCAGCATCGCCCTGAGAACGAGAAGAAGTCCCAGTCAAAGCGCCGGGTTATTCGTGTGCCAGGCGCAGCATGGTGCGGCGCTAGTTGGCGCTCAGTCACGCTATGGGAGCGCCCGGCTTGGAAAAAAAGGCGGCATTACAACATCTGCACTTCAGCAGCAGCAGCAGCAGCAGCAGCAGCAGCAGCAGCAGCAGCAGCAGCAGCAGCAGCAGCGACGACGACGCAAATAGCAATGTTAATCTATACTGCCCATCGCGCTTGCCTCGGGCAGGGGCAAAGAATGCAGCTCAACGAGAATCAGAGCTGAAATGCGCCGCCCGCACGACCCGGCGACTGCTGTGTCCGCAACACCACGCATCCAGGCGCCCTGCCCGCCAGGCCGCCCAGTTCGGGCCCCTCGGGACCTGACTCAGCGTGCGATGGGCGGCTTACAGCGCGCCGGCTCAGTCGCTGCGGGCGGCCAGCAGCGCGTGCTTGCGGGCCTGGTGGGACATGGCGCCGCCCAGCACCAGGCGCGTCTCGTCCTAGCAAAGGAAGGGGCGTATTGCGGTTTGGAGTGGAGAGAATTGTTTTGAGAGGAACGCGCGGATGGTAATCAGGGCAGGCAGTGGGGGATCACAGTCAGTTAGGTAGCAGCAACCGGAATTTCGGGCTGCTGACGCGCAGGCGTGGGGCAGCAGGAAAACGACAGGAAACTGCAAAGGCATGCGGCATGCGTCTCAAGGGGCACAACGGCAAACGTTGAATGGGTTGAGCACCTGGTAGGTGTCGAGGCGGAAGCGCATGCGCAGGTTGGGCACGTTGGTCTTCTGGATGTCGTTGCCGTCCGGGCCTGGCCGCCAGTACTCCTCTGCGGTGCGTCCGAGAGCGTGCGTGCATGTGTGTGTGTGTGTGTGTGTGTGTGTGTGTGTGTGTGTTTGGTGTGAAGCAGCGGGACCGTTGTGTGGGTCTTTGTAGGGCAAAAAGAAAGTGGGTGGGGCTGCCTTTTTGCGGCGAGTTGTGGAAAGCAACGTGTGGTGGTTGGGAGGTGCGTGGCGCCCCGAGAGTTTGCAGGTTGTGGCCAGAAACCATGGGGCCCTCCAACACCGGCCTGATAGCACCCCACCCGTGCCTGACCCCTGCCGCCAGCAATGCCCAGCCAACGCTGGCAACGGTCAGCTGACGCCAGCGAAGGATGCGCGCCGAGAACAGCGGCCAGCGCCCGGCGCCTGGCCGCCCGCGCCCAGGTCAAAACACAGCCAATCTCTTCTGTTATGCGCGCGGCACGCGGCGTGCCAAGTCTTGGCGCAGCTGAGAGGGTCACGCGACGGGGATTCCTGCGCTCACCCGCGACCCAGTGCTTCTTGCAGGCGTGCGGGAAGCCGCTGTGCAGCACCCCGTTGCGCGCGATCTCGCACAGATCAGTGGCGCTCAGCTTCCACACCTAGCGGGGCGGGAGGCGGGGGGGCGCTCGCGGGCTCAAATGTGCTTGAGGGTGGGGGAGGTGGTGAGTGACTGTTTGTGTGTGTGTGTGTGTGTGTGTGTGTGTGTGTGTGCCTTGTCTATACTTGTAAGTGTGTTTGCGTATGTGTGTATGCGCGTTCAAGCTTTCATTCGTGTGTGTGTGAGAGTGTGAGTGTGTGTACGTGTACATGTACGCATGTGTGTGTGTGTGT
>NW_014009409.1:4805-5600 GCF_000611645.1 Monoraphidium neglectum
GTGTGTGTGTGTGTGTGTGTGTGTGTGTGTGTGTGTGTGTAACCACGGGATGAGCAGTGGGGGCGCCTGCAACCAGGGCGACGCCAGAATTTGCAGGATGTGCGCGCATGTCTGCAGTCAGCCGCGGCTGATTCGCGCCGGCGTCTGCGGGCCGGGGGGCGCAGAGGCTCCAGTAAGGCTGTGCGCGAGCGAGCCCCTGCGCCGCCCACCAGCCACGTGTATTCTCATGCAGCCCTCCCCATGCGCCACACGTGAGCGCCCCACGCCCCCATGTGCCGCGTCGCCCGTCAAAAAGGCCGCGAACACCACTGGTACCCCGAGCCGCTCGCAGACACCACGACGCTGCGGCGCGACCGCATCCGCGAAAAACCGCAGCGCCGGAGACCCGGCAAGATCCATCCTTCCCCCTCGACCAGGCTCCCAGACCCTTGCCCCAGCCACCCGCAAACACTTGCAAAAACCCACCCCCACGCACCATGACGACGCTCTCGTGAATCTTCTGCCACAGGTGCGCCCTGAAGATCTGGATCAGGCTGATCTTCAGCGTCGGGATCTTGCCGTGCATGAAGATGCCCGTCAGGTCGAGCTGCACCTGGAAGCCGACGTACACGTTGGCGCGGTTGATGGTGGGGGACCACCAGAGCGTGAAGCGGCGGTTGGGGATCTGGTTGAGGCCGGAGCGCTGCGCGTTGGTCAGCTTCTTGTACTTCATAGACTCCTCGAAGCCTGGCGGGGGGTTTCGGGGGTTTCGGGTGTTGTTTCAGTGGATGGGAAGGGGTTGGTGTTGGGGTCGAG
>NW_014009408.1:0-4851 GCF_000611645.1 Monoraphidium neglectum
TCTGCGCGGGTGTCGTCAATCTTTCGTGTAACTTCACATGTATAAAAAAAAATGATGCTCGACTGGATGCAGGAGGCCCCCCCCCATGAAACCACGCGAGCCGTGGTGAGAAGACATGTCGCAGTGGTGCACCAGCTTTGGGACACTACTGAGGTACAGTACAGGGCGACGGGCAGCACGGGGCCCATCGCCCTGCGCCATCCATCCTTGCAAGCACTGCGGGGGAAGTCTAACGGCGGCCAGCAGCAGGCTCAGGCCTGCCGGAAGGCCCTACTGTCGCAGCCTCAAGAGTGGTTGCCGGCCAATTCGCCCCTGGGAAGCAGGTGGTCAACGCCATGCTCGCAAACTCCGCGCCGCAGCTAACATACTGTGACCCCCGTGCAGGGTGCTGCCTGTACGATTGCGCGCCCCTGCTCCCGGGCGCACCCGCCAGGGATGCGCAGCAGTCGTGCAACCCCAGACAGGGAGGGCCACGCACGAACGCCAACCCCAGCCTGTCGTGCAGCCTTCCATACGTTGCAGCGAATAACAAACGGGCTTGCCGGATGCCTTGCATTCAGCTGCCAGCCCTCAGTGTCACGTGCAGACGCGGCAACCCTCCAACACTCAAGGTCATCTGGGCACGCGCACGCCATGGCACTGGTCCCGAGGCGTCGACGCGGCGCTCCCGCCTCGCCCCCGTGCCACCTGCCCGCGGCAGGGCGTTTCGCAGCGAGCGCGTCACCGCAAATCGCAGACGTGCGAGCGCTGGTCAAACTGCCGCTGAGAGCGGGGGATGACCACCAGGAGCGTGGGTGCTGCTGCCTACTGGTTGGGATTCAGCGGCGCCGCTGCTGAAATGCATCCTGGGGCTGGTAAGGCTTGCAACAGGATGCATCGAGGTTGTCACCATGTTATAACGCATCCGCAGGATGCGCAGCTGACACCGACTCTAAGCCTGGCTGAACAGAAGCAAGAGTGCATGTGTGTGTGTGTGTGTGTGTGTATATGTGTGTGTGTGTGTGTGTGTGTGTGTGTGTGTGTGTGTGTGTGTGAATTTTCATACGATTAATAAGATGCCAAACACAAATAAATCCCAGGTATGACGCAGCGCCTGATCCCATTGCTATCAGCCCGTCTGCTAGAGAGGGTGGGGCAGTTAGTGCGTTGAATCAGCCTCGGACCAGACCGTTGCCTGCTCGACAGCGAACTCTGACTTACTCCGGTCGCCTGGGATCAAAATAATGCCTTATTCTCATCTTCAAAGCCCCACTCACTGAGCGCTGGCTTGCACGGCGAAATATGCTCTGCTTGCACTGCCCCCTCCCGCGCGTGGTGGGTGGGTGACGGCGGACCCCGTCACTTGGGACTGCATGAGCAGGACGCTTCAATCAAGCTGAGGTTTTGAGTGGTCTCGTACTTCTAGATATATGCGCTACCTCCACAGGTTGCATAAGATCACCGAGTTCAAGGACGTATGTCCACGATCCAGCCTAGAACCGGCCTGGCGCGCCACGAAGATGCGTTGCCCTTCATCAGCGATTACCTGGCGCCGCACGAGATTGCGTCACTGCGTCTCGTCTGCAGGGCGTGGCGTGCTAGTGTCAGCCAGAGCTGCACTGTGCTCTCGGCCGCATTTGCGCCGCCCCCACGCGGATGCAGCCATACCCACGTCCAGGGAGCGCACAGCCTGCAGTCCGACGGCCGGTCCCTCTCCATCGCCCTGCCCGTGCGCTGCCTTCGCACCGGGCAAGGTGGGTCGGGCAGCGGCGCAACGCCTGGCATCCGGCCAGCCGCGCCGCGCGCCCGATGGGTGCGCGAGCTGGCGGCGGCGCTGCCGTGCCTCAGCTCCCTCCAGGTCTCGTGCCGCGCCCCTGGGCTGGACGATTTGAACCACTTGTCGCGGATCGCGCAGCTGCAGCACCTGACGCTCCTCGACGCCCCATTTGGCGGCGGCGGCAACGACGCCAGCGGCGGCGAGGACGACCCGCTCCTGCGGCGCGCCGTGGGCCGCTGCGGCGCGCTGCGCACGCTGTGCGTCCACTCCGACACGGTGCGTCGTCGAGATGGTCCCTGCAAAGGCCGCCGCTGCGCTGCTCGGCCGCGCAATCACCTTGCCCTCTGCTGCCTGATCATTCGGCCCGCGTGATGTTGGTTGGCAGTCCCGCACTCCTGCGCGGCCCCTGCCCTCACCTTCTCACCTCATGATGCGGCCCCTTGTGCAGGCCGCCTGCGACCCCGCCGCTCTGACGGCCCTGACCCAGCTGACTGGGCTGACGCGCCTCGTCCTCCAGCCCAGCACTTGGGCCACAGACGCCGCGTGAGCCTCCCGCCCCCCTTCTGCGCTGCATTTGTTGCATATGAAATGGTCCAGGCACTTGTGGAGTTTCAGATGTAGCGACCAGGTGCTGCGCAGGGCTGCGGCCGCGGTGGGCGGTCACATCTGTTCACTTCCCGGCACGCTTGCCAACAGCACACGCCACGCCTGCGAATCCCTTTCAATGCCCGATGGTCATGTCGTTCGGCGCAACCCATGCACCCCCCGGTCTTCGCCGTCAACACCTTGTGTGTGGCGCTTTCAGGTCCCTTCCTGGCATGCCTGGCCGGCTGGAGCCAGCCATCGAGGCGCTGGGGGCCCTGACGGCGCTGCAGCACCTGGCCATCACGGCGTCCATGCAGGTGTGCGAAGGACGGGCCGTCGCAGAGGGGATGTGGGCGAGCTGGGTGGGGAGCTGCTCCCTGAAGGCGCTGTCTTGGGAGCACTTGAGGCACTCCTGTCGGCCCAGGGCGTCGTCAGCTGCGTGCTTTGCGTGCTGCGCAGCAAGGGGCACGTGCCCCAGCATCGCAAGCACACCGCACTCGTCTTTGCACAAGTTGCACCTTCCCCTGCGCGCCGGCGCCGCCGCGCACAGGACCGCGCGACGCCTTCGCCCGTCGGCCCCGGCTGGCCGCCCTGGCCGCCAGGCGCCCCGCACTTTGACGCCGCCGCCTCGCAGCTGCTGGGACGGCGGCTGGGCAGCTGCGTGACGCGCCTAGTCAGCCTGGAACTGTCAGGGGTGGCGGCCCTGCCGCGGGGTGTCGGTGCACTGGAGCGGCTGCGGAGCCTCAGGCAAGTGGGGTTGACACGCGCATAGGGCACCTGTGTTCCCGGCCACTCACCTGGTCAAGTGACAGGGGCCGGCGCCGGCGCCTTTAATCGGCTGCCGTGATGCTTTCCTCAGGCCAAACGCCTGCCCAGCCCCCACACCCTCACCCTCGACCGCTGGGATGGTTCGCTGCGCCCGCAGCCTTTCTGGCATGGCGCGCCTGTCATGCGATGACGTCACCTCGGTCAGCCGCCTCTCATCCCTCGAGGCCCTCACCCTCCTCTGCGCGCCCCGCCGCGACGGCGCCGACGCCCTCGCCGTCGCCGGCCCCCCGCCGTTCGCTCCGCTCGCGGCGCTGCCACGGCTGCGGCGCGCGCTGCTTGGCTGCGCGGCACGCGGGGCGGCGTGGGCGGCGGCGGGCCGGCGGCTGCCGGAGGGGCGCGGCGGGAGTGGTCCTGTCACGGCCCACCTGTGCCCGGCTGCCTGGGAGGACCTGTCAAGCCTCCAGGTGCGGACGCATGGCCATTGCCTGCCTTGCCACATATCCATGATTTTTACATTGCTTCCACACACCAGCTAAGCAACAGCCTCATTCCCTCCTTCATAGGGCTTGTGACTTTGCAGTACCAGGTGCTCAGCATCTGCATGCTGCACCTTTTTTGCGTCATTTTGTTATTTGGACAAGCCTTGCTGGCCAATATTCTGGTTACCCATCACGCCTCATGTGCAGGAGCTCTCCTTTGTATCTGTTGAGGCCCACGGCTGGCAGAGCGCCGGCCTGACTGCCCAGCTCCCGTCCCCCCAGGATGCCATCTCGGCCGCGCTTGCGTGGAAGCTGCGGCGCAGCTGCCTGGACCCCTCGATTGCCGCCACCGCGGCGGCCGTGTGTGCATCGGCCGGCATCAGTACCCTCAGCACCCCCGACTGTCCGGGTGCTTGCGTGGCTGCCCAGACTTGCGCTTGTTGCCCTTCCAACCGGCATGCATCACTATACCCAGAGCCCAGTGGCAGTGCGTTCGCGGCTTTCTTCAACCACCCTGACGAGGGTCTGTTCTTCCCCGCCTGGCCTGACGGCGTGGCGCTTGCGGCACGGCCGGGCCTGGGGGCGCTGGGGCCGGAGGATGCGGCTGTGGCGGGGCAGCTGCTGCGAAGCTACCAACCAGGGCAGATGGGGGGCGTGGCGGGTAATTTAGGTGGGACTGGGTGAGGTGGGGGAAGAGGGCCAGGAGTGCGGCCGGCACCGCAGGCAGGGCCAGGGCGCCGCCGGAAAGGGGCGCTTGGAGATGGGATGTGTCTCCCCAGCAAGGCACCATGGCACCACCGCACCACCAGTCAGCCTGAGCACGCCGCCCCCCCACTCACATACACTCGCCTGCAGACCTGCCCTCGCGCCGCCTGATGCTGGCGCAGCACCGCAGCTGCACTCTGCCTTGCGCGCTCGTGCCGGCCCTCTGCGCTGCCATCTCCATGCGGCGCCTGGAGATCGCCTGCGACCAGCACTGGCCGCCGCAGGTGAGGGGACCTTTGTTGAATCGCACTTATCCCATTTTTGCATCGCACGTCTCTGCATAGGCAATGTGGTGTTGCAGCGACACATGGGCCACACTATAGAGCAAGAGCAAGGGCCTGCATGGTCGATCGAGGGAATACATGGGCATGGAGGGTTCGCACAACTCGCAAAGTGCTTGCTTACTTGCAACCCGCTGCACCAACAGCTCCGTGCAATCCGTGTCTGTACCTCTACAACACCCTTCTCCTCCTCTCCTTGCATGCCCCCTGCTCACCC
>NW_014009407.1:0-3372 GCF_000611645.1 Monoraphidium neglectum
CCACCACAGGTCCCCCACCCCCGCTGGCTGCAGTCCTCTGAGCAGATCCTGGTGGACTCCCCCAAGGCCCGCGGCTTTGCGCGCACTCTGCTGTTCAACAACTACACTGATGAGGTGGCATACATGTACGGCGACCCATCGGGCGCCAACAGGACGCAGTACTTTTAAAGCGGCCTCGAGCGAGGGCCGTATAATTGTTTTGGTATGCTCGCTGCGGGCAGGGCGGCATCCGAGGCGCCGGGCCGGAAGGGGGTTTGGGCGGCGTTGTGCAAAGCGGCACAAACCCCTCGGGTTGGGCTCGTCTTGGACAGCTTGTGACCTGGCCTCGCTGGTGTTTCCATGAAATCTTTTTGGCTGGAGGGACTGGGGTCCAGGGAGGGGGCCGCATGGTCCCGTTCGTCGGGGTGCGTTCCTGGTCCGTCGGCGGGGTGCGTTCCTGGTCCTGCTCATTGTGGTGGCTTCAGCACTGCCAGCTGTCGTGCTTACACAATTCGGCTCGTCACTCTACTCGGCTCGTCAATCTCTGTGCGGACATCCCACGACTTTGCCTCGGTTGCTACAAGTTCGGAGGATTTGTTTGTCTGATGCCGTCGGTCTCTGAATATGGAGGGACAGTCGGAGGTTTCTTTGCTGAAGATGCACCTACATTGAGCACATAAAAGGCGTCGAGGGTCCTGCTCACTTCTGCAGCCTTCCTGCCTCAAGACATCTCCTTAATCAGTCCAGCCCCCTTGTGTGCTGTAACAATCCTGATTTTGGTAGATGTCGAGCAGGACGCAACAGGACTGCAACCACCCTGTTGGTCAACTCATCAACCCCCCCACAGGGTGGTTGCAGTTGGGCAGGGTGCTGCTGCAAGAATATAAAAGCTTGAGCCAGGGCAATGCACAGTCAATACGAATTTATGGTTTTGCCGTTGCAGCATCTGTTGCTGCGTATGTTGAATGGCTGGTACTGAAGAATCACCCAAAAGCCAGGCAGAATAGCTAGCGATGCGATGGCGACCCTGGCGCGCTCAACCACCCGCCCCTCCAGGCTCGGGCTCCCCGTCGCCAGCGCCGCTGCCTCCGCCGCCGCCTCCCTCTAGGCCGCCGCCACCAGCCGCCGCCTCCCCGTCTGCCGCCGCCCGCGTGTCGGCCTTCCACGCGGCGGGCCCCACGCAGCCTACGCATGTAAAGTCATACACATACACCCGGCTGGGCCCGGACGGGCCGCCTCGATCCAAGCGCTTCACCACATGGGCTGCCAGATCGCACGCGCCTGAGCTCGACCGCATGATCTGGCGCCGCGCCGCCGACAGCGCCGCGAGCGCGTTGGCCGCGGCGGGCCCGCCGGCGCTGAGGACGCGCGCGGCGCCGTGCTGCGAGACGTCCCCGGCGACAGCCTTGCCGAGCTTTTGGGGGTCAAGGGCCCGGCTGCTGTACAGGACGCGGCTCACCGGCAGGCCCGCAAATGGGTGCCCCGCGCCGCGGCCGCCAGCGTCGCCCCCGCCGCCGCCATCGCCGCCGCCGTCGCCGCCGCGATCGCCGCCGGCGGCGGCCGCCGCAACGCCTTGGCTATCGCCGCCGCTGGTGTCACCCGAAGAACCACGGGCACCGGCCGCCCGGGGCTCGTGTGATCCCGACGCCTGCTGCTCTCCTTGGGGCAGCCGCACCAGCCATGTGAAAACGTGCATCAAGGCGCTTTCGTCGAAATCGAGGAGGGGCTGGAAGGCCAGGGTGCAGCCGTGCTTGCGCTCAAGCTGCGCCGCCGCGACCGCCAGCAGCGCCGCGGCGCGCGCGTGCGCGGCCGGCGTCGCGGCGAGCAACACGACGCGAGGGGGCGCGGGCGCGCCGGCGCCATCAAGGGAGGGGGCGCGGCGGCGCAGGGGCCTGCGGCCGCGCAGCGGGGCCGGCAGCTGCCACGCGGGCGGCCCCTCATCCTGCAGCTGCTGCCATCCGGCGTCGGCCTCCTCTGGCTGCATGTAGCCGCCGGCGTCGTCATCAGCCGCCAGCCCCTGTTCCTGGCCGCCCGCTGGTGATCGCCCCTCCGCCTGCTCCGCTTGCTGCTGCTGCTGCTGCTGCTGCTGCTGCTGCTGCTGCTGCTGCTGCTGCTGCTGCCGCCCCCTCCGGTGCGCCAGCCACCGCTCGTGGGCCGCACTGGCGTGGCGCAGCACACCGATCAGGTAGTTTGCCGTGCGGGACGCCTCGTTGGCGGGGCCCACGACGACGGCCTCCCACCTTGCGCGCGGTGAATGGTCAGCGACGCATGACGCCGGATGATGTCATGCCCTGCCGTGCACCACGACATGCCTGCAGCATGCGCGCTCGTTTGACGCACAAGCAAAGCGCCAGGGGCCGTCTTGCCCTCCTCCCCTTCATATGATGACCTTGTGCATGAACAAATTCTCAAAAATGTTGCTTAGCAACAGCATCGTGTGGCTCACCTGTGCGCCTCAGGAGTTTTCCTCCGAGCTCGCCCAGCGCGCGGCTGGGCGCCCCCGCCTGTAAGCCAGGCAGGCGGGCCCCCGCCTCGTCCGCTGGCAGTGGTGCGGTCTCCACTCTGCTGCTGCGGCGGCCGCGGCAGCGCTGCATCAACCGCCTGCTTCGCCGTCAGGATCGCAGGCGGCCACGCGCCTATAGCTGTTGCATCACCGCCACTGATGCTGGGTGGGGCCTCTCCGCCTTGCAGCGGCGTTTGGGGCGCATGCCGCGGCCGCTGCTGCAGGCGCGGCCGGCCCAGAGGACCGATGGAGTCCCCCCCGGCTGCGGCAACCCAGGCCGCATGGGGCCTGCAGGGATGCAAACACAGCATGCTCATGCGCTTTCGCCAGGAAAAGCCAGCGTGCATGCACATGTGATGCAGGACGCACGCAGCATCAGCAGCAACATCAGCAGCAGCACCAGCAGGCGGCGCAGGCGAAGACTTGAAAAAGCAGCAGGCGCAGACGTCGGCCTCGCACCTGGACGCCGCTGCTCGTCTCATATGAAGACCCTCCGTCATCCATTTCATGTCTACCTATGCGTCCACTGAGTTGTGCTTGGCTTGGCTAAGCTGCGGTCTGTGCTAGATCGAGGGCGTGCTGCCGTGCAGAGCGCATGTACAAGGACCACATATACATGAGCAGATGAATGTGATTTGCCTCATATGCGGTGAGAGACCTGCACATCAGTGCCTGCTTCATTTCTTCATCAGGTGGTCGGCACACCCGGCAGGCACCCCAGGCAAGCTTGCTTGCATTGCATTCCCAACGGCCACAGCATCCGGTACGCAGAGGTGACAGACACACGCTCCATGTTCTTGGGCATTGATGCAATCACATATAATGTGGCCACATGCTTGTTGTTGAGTCGCGGTCAGCCGTGCTCCTGCCCGTGCTCTCCCCCCCCCCCC
>NW_014009407.1:3560-5038 GCF_000611645.1 Monoraphidium neglectum
AAAAAAAAGTATGTGAAAACAGGACTCGTTCCTCACGTGCAATGTGAGCCACAACGGTGCATGTGCCACCGCCAGTCACCCCTGACGGTGTGCCAACCAACAAGGCCCGGCACCCTGAAGGAGCAGGCCGCGCCTGCCGCCTGGGTCGCGGTCGAGCCGCCTGCAGCCGCGCTGCACATGCCACTGGTTGGCTGGATCGCACACTAGAGCCCGTAAGCTCGGGTGGAGCCCTCGACGTTGTGGTGGTGCAGAGATCCTCTAGAGAATCACCAACCTCACAGTATGGGCCGCCCCGGGTGCCGCTGCAGCGGTGTGCACACAGAGCAGGGCACAGCAGACGCCCCTCCCGCCAGCGAGCCCTGCAGCGGCGAGGTGCAGGCGCGCCACAGAGGCAGCACACGACTTTCAGGCAGCACACCGACCGGGTGGCAATGCTCACTTAGCATTTGCAGCACCCATGCCCACACATTCCTGACTGTGTGACCATGTCACACTTCCTCGTGTGACTGGGTCACACGGAGTTGATCAAGCGAAAAGTGGGGACCAAGCAAGCAGAGAATCCGATACCGTGCCACGAATTCATATAAGAGTCTCATCAAGCGGGGCCCCGGGCCACCTGTCATCAGGTTCGGTCATTTGCCTTCATTGTTCAAAGACAAACAACAGACGCAACCGTAGTACACGCCATAACGAATTTGAGAAATTTTAGACGTTCCGCAGCCTGCGTTCCAACATGGTCGCCACCATCCCCCGCACTGCCTCGGCCGTGTGCCCGGCGTCCGCCAAGGCCGCAACCGCCCAGCGCTCCGCCGGCCGCGTCGCCGCGAGCGGGCCGCAGGGCAGCGTGCAGCCCTTCACGCCCATCGCCGACTCCCGCGTGTGGACGCCCGCGACCTGGGCCGGCCGCCAGCAAGAGTTCATATACACCCTCACCGCCGACGACGTCGCCCAGTTGGAGGCGGCCACGGCGGCGTTCACCGCCGCCGCCAACGCCCCCGGCGGCCCCGGCCTGAGCGCCGCGCTGGTCGGCCTGACCGCGGCCGCCTTCCCGCTGCCCCGCCTCGGCCCCAAGCTCGCCGCCCTCGCCGACGCCCAGCTCCGCCCCGGCGGCGCCGGCGGGCGCGGCTTCCAGCTGCTGCGAGGCCTGCCCATGGGCGAGTGGTCCGAGGTCGCGGCGCTCGTCGCCTACCTCGGGGTGGCGGCCCACATGGGGTTCAACTTCAGCCCCCAGCGCAAGAACGGCGCGATGGTGCACCACATTAAGGCGCTCAACGGCGCGGGCAAGCTCTACGCAGAGTCCACGCAGTCCGCGGCGATGGGCTTCCACACTGATGCCCAAGGCGACGCACTGGGCCTGCTGTGCCTGCGCCAGGCGGCCGAGGGCGGCGAGAGCAGGTGGGGCGGGGGGCATGTGGGCGCGGGGGCCACGCCGTCTGGCGGCTTGGTGGGGCTTGGTGGGGTGGCTGCCGTGCTCAGCG
>NW_014009406.1:0-4844 GCF_000611645.1 Monoraphidium neglectum
GATGGCGGTCCTCTGGCAGAGGGTTGTGGGCCGCCATGTCACTCTCCAGTGAGGGGCGCAGCGACGATTGCTGTGTGTGTGTGTATGTGTGTGTGTGTGTGTGTGTGTGTGTGTGTGTGTGTGTGTGTGTGTGTGTCGTTGTTTGGGAGGGAGGGCGGGAGGCCGCACGCAAATTCAGATCAAGGGCTTTGGATAAATCAGGGCGAGCTGGGCTGTGTGGTGGCAGGCGCTCTGATGAGAGGCTGGGCGTGAGCGTGCGCCGCGCTAACGGGAGGGTGCCGGCAGCTGCAATTCAGCAGGAATTCCCCTGGGTGGCCAGGCGCATGCCAGCGCCACGGGCCCCCTCGAAATGCCCGATGGGCCGCGCCGACCCCATCAGATGCCCCGGGTGCAGAGCTGCCGCGGCCCCCATCAAACGACCCGATGGCAGCCCCAACTGCGCGGCTGTGGCGGCCTTCGCTGGATTCAAACGCCGTTTGAGCGGCCCCGGCGTCCTGCGGTGGGAAGACGCGCACCTGCTGCGACAGCGACAGCCGCCGCCGCAGCGCCGCCGCCAGCCGCCCGAGGTCGATGCTGCCCCGCAGCGCGCCGCCACCGCGCGCGGCCGCCGCCGCCGCGTGCGACGCGGCGTCGCCCCAGCCGTTGCTCTCCAGGCTGCTGCGGCCGCTTGCGCTGGCGGTGGCGATGGCGGCGCCGAGCGCGTCCGCGTCGCCGCTGTCCTCGGACTCGGCGTCCTCGTCAGCGAGGGGCAGCTCAAAGGTGAAGGTTGTGCCCTGTTGGGGGGTCATATTGGGTAGGCGTGATTTTTAGGGTTGAGCAACATGCAGGGTTGACCACTGCTCGGGGTCAACCGGGATCAGGGTTTTGGTTGGGTTTTGGGTTTGGGTTGGCAGCGCAGGAAATGGAGAGGCAAGAGGGTGTCCAGTGCATGCACATTGGGGCCCAACCAGGGGACGGGTTGCGACAGTCGACAAAGTGCCACAAACGGCCGCCGCCATGGGGCTGCAGCTTCCGGCTCGTGGCCGCTTCGCCGAAATGCGAGCGCGTTGGTCTAGAATGCGAGCGCGTTGGTCTAGAATGCGAGCGTTGGTCTAGAATGCGCAATGCGCAGGCGTGCACCTGGCCGACAGTGCTGGTGGCGCTGATGGTGCAGCCCATGGCGTCGAGGCACTGTTTCACGAGGTACAGCCCCAGGCCCGTGCCGCCGGCCTGGGAGCCCTGCAGAGTGCATGTGGGCGGGTGTGTGGGTGCGCGTCCTCATGTATGTGTGTGTATGTGTCGGTGTGTGAGTGTGTGTAACAGATTGTGAGTACAACGTGTGTGTTGTCTGAGATCATGCTGAAGGCACGAGGACAAGCCCACGCCATGGAGCCCCCGGCCTACCGGTGGGCACGGCGCGCACAGAACGGCACCGCGGCGCCCCGCAAGCGCGGCCCCAAGACGCCGCCGCCCCCGCGGCCCCCTGCCAGCCGCGGGGGCGAGCCCCACGGCGACCCTTGCATGACCGCCGTGCGTAAGCGCGCCTGGTCGAAGGGTTTGAATATGTGCGGCAGGCGCTCCGGGGAGATGCCCACGCCGGTGTCTGCGACGGAGATGAGGGCCTTGTCGCAGGTCGCTGTGGCGGATATCTTGACAGACCTGGGGGACGTCATGGTTTGGGTAAGTATCTTAGGTGATAGGTGTGTGAGTGTGTGTAAAGCGTGTTGCGCATGCTGCGTGCCATGTGTGTGTGTGTGTGTGTGTGTGTGTGTGTGCGTGTTGATTCTACCCGCCTGTTGCAGATAATCAAAGGCTAGCGAAAGAGCAGAGCATGCAGTTGCGTTTGTCCATTTGTATGCCCCAGTGCCGAGTCGGAAGCCGCTGGGTAGTTGCCGGCCACTGCCAGCAGACATGAGCGGGGCGCCGCCGGGGCTCTGGGGCCGTGGGCCCGGCGGCCCGCAGCGCCGCGAGTGCGGGGCAGCCACTGAGCCTGCGCGCCCCCCGCTTGCGGAACTGCAGCGTCACTGCACCCCCTTTCTCGCCCCGGAACCCAAAAGTCCCTGACCGCCTAAACCCACAACCCAGAGCCGCCGGACGGCAGAGCGCGGTCCCTCACCCCGACTTTGTGAATCGCGACGCGTTGCCCACGAGGTTGAACAGCACCTGCATGAGCCGCGTGCTGTCCGTCTGGACGGGGGGCAGGTCCCTATCGACGCAGTTGAGCAGCTGCACGTTGTCCTTGAGCAGGGGGCGCGTCAGGCGCACCACGCACTCGGTCACGCGCCACAGGTTGACCTGGGTCGGTGTGTGTATGTGAGAGAGAGAGGGAGAGTTTGTTTGTGTGTATGGGTGTGTGTGGGTGTGTGTGTGTTTGTGCGCGCGAACGAGTGCCCACGCGCAGAAGGGGTGCGTGGTGAAACGCCTCAAGGCGGGCGGGGGGCACCGCGGCATTGAGCAGGAGAAGGTAGGCGGCCCATGATGAGCGCCACGCACAAGTTGCCATGTGCCCACCTCAGAGGCACGGATCAATCACCTTTCTGAATAGTGGCCCCACAGGCTGAAACATACACGTGCATACAAACACACAAACACACACCGACCCCAACTTGCATGCGCACACACACACACACACACACACACACACACACACACACACACACACACACATGCACGCGCACAGACGCACGCATACACGTCCTTTGCCCCACCTTGTAGTTCCCGAGCTTGAGCGTCCCGGTCGACACAGCCGCGTTGTCCAGTGTGGCGTTAATGATGTTGAGCAGGCAGCCCGCGCTGGAGCGAATCATGGCCAGCATCTTCTGGCGGCCGGCGGCGGACTGGCAGCTGTTGTGCAGCAGCTCGTTGGTCAGGGCTGGGGGGGCAGGCAGGGCGCGCGGGGAGGTGGGGTTGAGATGAGATGGATTGAGACGGCGGGGCTGGGGTCAGGGCGGAGGATGCTGAAGCAGACAGGGCGGGAAAAGCCCAGGTTCAAGCATCGGCGGCCAGTCCTGCAGTCCCAATGTGCGTGCTCCAAGGTGATCCAGGGCAGTGCACAGAAACTAGGCTCCTAGGAGCGTGATTCACAACTGTGAACGTTAGCGCACACTCACACATGCACACATGCGCGCGCGCGCACACACACACACACACACACACACACACACACACACACACACACACAGGCACACCTGATGCAGTGACGGCCACACATGCACGCACGCACGCGCACGCACACACACACACACACACACACACACACACACACACACACACACACACACACACACCTGCTCGCGCACACACGCAAAACGCACACACATGTGCGCACAAACACAGGCGCCCTGCGCACCGACGATGCCGTTGATGGGTGTGCGCAGCTCGTGGGTGAGGGAGTGCACGAGGCGCTCCTTCACCGTCAGCAGCTCCTTCAGGCGCTCAACTATCAGCAGGCGGTTGGCCTCGTCCAGGGCGCGCTGCGCGTCAGCCTGCACAAGAGGCGGGTCACGGCGCGTAGATGTGCGTCAAGGGTGATTAGTAAGGGGATGGCAGTGGGTGTGTGTGTGTGCGCGCATTGTGTGGGTTGTGTGTGGTAGTGTGCGTGCGCGTGCGCGCGCGCGGTCGTGTGAGAGCGAGGTGGTGTGCGCGCATGATGGCAGACGTACAAGTGGAGGGCAAACGAGAGAGGGTACACTGCATGCCAAGGCCTTAAGAAGCCTGAGTTGCATCGGACCAGGGAGAAACACAGTGAGGTTGGGAGAATGATCGGTTCGTGCCGGCCCGCAACTGCATGGCAGTGAGCAGCGGCCGCGATGTCGCACCGGCCCCCGCTGTGCGGCGGCCTTCACACCCGCTGTCGATCCTCCCCTCCCAGTGCGATGTTGCACCGCTGCACTCGCCCAGATCCCGCCAACGCCAGCAGCCCCCTCCCACACAAACAGCTGAACAAACACACAGCGCGACACACACAGCGCTACACACACACACACACACACACACACACACACAGAGCACCATGCACACACACAGCACTGCACACACACAGCCCGACAAACACACACGCAGCTCTTCAAATGCTACACACAACACTCGACACATGTTTTGCGAACGACATGCACACACTACCACACACCTTGCGCTGCTCGATCGTGACAAAGTTCTTCTGCCACAGGTGGCTGCTGAACACCACCTTTGCGCTGTAGTCCGCCACCCCCCACAGCGTGTGCTCAGCGGCCGGCGACAGGAAGCCCAGGTGGGTCAGGCCCCACACGCAGGGGAACAGGCTCCACACCACCAGGGTTGTGACAAGCATCAGCCGCAGGGTGTACTGCGCGTGCGCGCCGCGCGCCTCGTTGATGGCGCTGTGTGTGTGGTGTTGTGTGTGGGGTGGGAGGGGTGGGGAGGCCGGGAACGTGGGATGGGGCGGCGTCGAGACGGGGGTCGCGCGAGGCATGGAGGCAAGCGGGGCGGCTTCCGGCCTGGCGGCGCGCATGGTGGGCGCCGCGTAGGTGGCTGTTCATGCGCGGGCAGACACTCCCCTAGCGTCCCCTGCTGGACACCTTCCGCAGCCCGCAGTCCTGAATCCATCCCGCCCCTCCCTACGGCCCCCGGAGCGTTCTGCTCGGTCGTTTGTGCGACTCACTCGTACATCATCACAGTCATCGCGAACAGCACAGGCACAAACGCCAGGAACGACACCACGCCAGTCACCACTGCAGGCAGCGGCAGGGGGGCGACGCGAGGGGCGCAAGCGGGGGTGGGAGGGGTTTGAAGCAGAAGCGCAAGTCAGCCCGGTCCTGGCCCGCGGGGCCAGAGCCCCTCGGAACCGCCCGCCTGGCGCCGCCGCCGCCGCCGCCGCCCCCGACCAC
>NW_014009405.1:0-4847 GCF_000611645.1 Monoraphidium neglectum
GGCCGCGGCCGTGGGGGCGCGCGGGTCTGCGGTGCCAGGGGTTGTGCAGGGGCCGAGGGATGTCAGTGGCAGCGTGGAGGTCATAGACCTGTGTGGTGACGAACCCTGATTGTGTCATCAAGTATGTGGGCTTCTGGGCTTGCTTGCCTGTTTGCATGTGCGTTGGCACGTCACAGTCTCCTGACCGCCGCTTGTGGGGCACTGGGCTTCTGTGGGACTGGGCTGTGGTGCAGACCTGCGCAGGGCAGACGGTTGTGGGGACGCAGCTGGTGTTGCGTGACTAGCGGCGCCTAGCTGCAGCTGTTTGTGCTGGGGCGGTGAGCGCCGGCGGGATGATTGGTGGGGTGTGCGGTGGCAACCTGTTGTCGCAAGATGCGCACACGTGCAGGCTGTAGACAACGATCAGAGCCGGGCAAGCGCTCGCTCATCGGTCTCTTGCTGGAAAATCCACAAGGTCAAGGTTGAGAATTATATTGGGGACTGCGTTGAGGCCCCGAGTGTGCCACCAGCTTCATCACCGGTCCAGCATGACATGGTGTACTAGTGCACTCTGATGAGCCTCCGACTAGTTGGTTGGCAGCCAGGCCAAAGCAGGGGCCCGCTGCATGCCGCGCAATTGTAGTTCAAGTTCGTAAGGATGCCAGACCAGTGTCATTTGCGCAACCTTTTTCACGAACAAAGGCCCAATTGTGACGTGGCGCCCCATCACCTACCCGTGTCGTCGTGCTGGGCGGCCGCCCAGATCCCACTGCTGCCCTTCATTGTGCCGAAGTGTTGCGGTTTGCGCTCACCACTTCCCTTGCCAGATCTAAACCATCGATCGAATTGATTGGACTCGAGACTGTTGTGTAGATCACTCGCATTCCTCTTTTCTTGCGGCGCAGCGTCGCCATCCCGTCACTGCTGATTAAATCTGTTTAGTAGGATTCTCCGTCATCTCCGATCCATTTAAGCGACGCAGCACTGGGCCAGGGGGCACACGATGGCCTCGCTAGCGACCAGGAATACGTTCGCCGCCCTGCAAAAGTCCAGCAAGAGTAAGAAGGATGACGGTGGTAAGAAGAAGCGCAGCAAGGACGAGAAGAAGTCTGTGTCGACGGCCGACCTAGAGAAGGCCATCTTCAGCCAACCGAGCCTTGGCATAAGCAATTGGGCGGATGACGACGACGAGGATGGAGACTACGCCATGCCGGCGCTGCCTGCCGAGTGGGGCGAGGTGCGGACCCGTACGCAACCGAAGGCCGAGCCGACGCGCGCGATGCATGGCCGGGCGCCCGCTGCGACGCCTGCGCCCCCGTCAGCCAGATCCTTCCCCTACCTGCAATGTTGTGGCCGCTGTGACCTCTAATGATAGGACGCCGCGGCTGGCACGGCCGGGGAGGAGGAACACGAGGAGGAGCATGAGGAAGAGCACGAGGAGAGCGACGAGGTGCGCTGAGTCGGCCTTGCAGCAGCGCGCATTCGCGATGGCGCTGCAGCCGGCGGATCCTGTCGTCCCCGACGGAGCAGCAAGCACGCTGGGATCCGTGCCCTTTGGTTGCTGGCATACCTGATCATATGAGCGGCCGAGCCCGCGGGACTGGGGCAGCTGCAGCCTCATACTCGCTGACCTGTTGCAATCGTAGGAGGTGGACATAGAGCAGGAGCTGGGGCTTGAGGTGGCGCCAGATCACGACGATGACGAGGACGAGGCCGACGCCGAGGACAGCAAGCCAGAGGGTGCGCGGCGCCACTCCCCGCCCGCCCGTTTTGGCTGGGGTTGGGCCCGCGCCAGTTGCTGCTTGGCAAGCAGGGCGCACCAGGCGGTCCGCTGGCGGCGCAAACCTCGCGCGACACAGTGGGTTTCAGCCGCCCCACCTCACCCCTTCCCCTTCTACCCCAACCCCACTCTTCCAGGGGACGCCGACGTGACCTCCAGCGCCGCCGCCGCCGCTGCGGCGGCCAGCAAGGCGGCCGCGGCCGCGGCTGCGGCGGAGCGCGAGCGGCAGCTGTCCAAGAAGGAGTTGAAGAAGAAGGAGCTGGAGGAGCTTGACGCCGTGTTTGCCGAGCTGGGGATTGCCGTCGACGCCGCCGGCAAGGACGAGGGCGCCGGCGGCAAGAAGAAGAAGAAGAAAGCCGCGAAGGGCGAGCAGCAGCAGAACGGACACGCGGAGGGCGGCGAGGCGGCGGCGGCCGCGGCGGCGGGCAGCAGCGGGGGCGGGGCCGGCAAGGCGGCGGCCGCGGCGCCGGAGGCCCAGGCCGAGGCGGAGCCGGCTGAGGTGGTGGACCCTGCAGTGGTGCGTTGGGGGCAGGGGCCGGGGCAAGCGCTGCCATGCATGGGGCTCTCCCATCATCAGCGGGGGCATTTTGGCCGGCGTGCTGGGCGGCATAATGACTGCATCCCATTGCGGCATGGCACTCAGGGTTTGGCTCTAGTGCCTTTCATTATAGAGCAGCCTCTGAAGCTAGCCCTCGTCGCTGTTACTCAGCCAAGTGGCTCAAAACCCGTCTCCCGCCGCCGCCGCCCCTGCCCTTGCAGGTGAAGGCACGCTTGGCCGCCCAGAAGAAGGCAGAGGCGGATAAGAAGAAGAAGAATGCTGCGGCGGCAGCGGCGGCCCTGGCTGCTGCGGAGGCTCGGGCTCGTGCCAAGAAGGCCGCGTCCAAGAAGGACACCAAGCACTACAACCAGGCACCTACGCGCTGAGGGCATGCGCCCCGTCGCTGGCGCAGGCCGCAGCGGACGCGGGCCGCACGTTGCACAGCGCCGCACGTGGCGCAGCGCCCGGCTTCTGCAGTGGCGCAGTCAGGCGCCCGCTGCTGCACGCCCGGCGCTTGCAGCCAAGGCAGCAGCGATACTTGCAGCTTTCCTCATCTTCCGCAGGCCATCTCACACACATGCGAGACAGAGGCAGCTTTGCAACAGGGAAGGGGTAGGCAGAGCAGCGCCGCACTACGAGTGATCAGGCAGCCGACAGTACTGCGCGTGCCATTGGCCGCGCCGTCGCGGCTTGGGCGCTCCCGCTGTGCAAGGGCCTGCTTCCGTAGCATGCAGGGAGCGCGTTGTGCGCCCGGCGCAGCCGGCCCAGTGGCCGCCCGTCGCTGCGCGCTCAACAGGGAGATCAGGCTTGTGTGCTGCCTGACGGCAGGCCGCAGCTGTACATAACCCGCCCCTGTCGCAAGCAGGGCGTTGGTGGAATATGAGCAAGCGCCTGTGGCAGGCCGTGATGGTTGGGTGTCGCATCAGCGACGGTTTCCCGAACAGTGCGATTGTAACAGCATGTGATGGGTTTCTACCTATGGATCAAGACGCGGCCGTGAACAGATGTGCAATTGGACAAAGTGAGCTAGGTGGTCATGACGGGCGCAGCGCATCCCACCACCACAATGCATGTTGCACACAACCCAGCGCACAAGGGCACAAACAGCTGCTCAGGGAGCATGTATGAAGCCAGGGGTACAAGGCTGGCGCGTCCTCTTCACCTGCGCGCATGCTGCTGCGACAGCGGCGCGGAATCAGAATGGGACTTGTAGACACCTAGACCGGCAGCCCGCGTGTCGATGTGTACGGATGACTGCAGTGGAGAGCTGGAGGTGATATGTGGCCGCACAGTCCTATAGATTGTGCAAGCACTGGATTTTAAAAGGTATTAGAGAGCAAGCGGGGGCAGGTCGTTCACTAGATTCGCCCCGGGGGAGGGGGGAGGCGCACCCATGCCGCTTAGTCGCGGTGACAGTTGGCGGCTCTCTCCGCTCTGCCTGCACGCTTAAGTGGAGGCGGGCTGGCGTGGATAAAAGAGGCAGATTACCATTTATCAGGTGCCTGGTTGCAACCAAACTGATGCGCTGAGTCCGACCTGGGTGCGGGGTACCATTATTATGAGGGTGTGACGGCTTGTACCGGCGTCTCCGTGCGGGACAGCGGGGGCGGCGGCAGTGTGTGTCAACCGCGAGGGGTGTACCGAAGGCGTCAGAGTTGATTGTTGTGTCGGAACTACAACAGCAGCTCCTCGGGCCCATTTTCGTCCCGGTGCATCATTCCTATTCATGTCCTATCGCTGCCAGCGGCATGGGCAAACGCTCTGTCCTTTGGCAGTGACGTACAGATTCTTATCATTCGCGAGCACCGTTTCGAAGTAGAGGTGCCCCTCACCGAGGAGGCTGTACCTGTGCTGGCTGGCGAGCTGGGGCGCCCGCGCTGCGCGGGTGGGCTAAAACGCGGCAAATTTCAGCATGGAAAACACACCGGTGGGTGCTCGAAACATATTTGCTTCCCAGCAGGATTGCAGTACACGGGCGTGTCCGACGATGCTCGTTGCTGCAGTCTTTGGGGGATAACTGGGAGCCGATTTGGGATGAATAGGGGCCCGGTGGTCAGGGCCGAGGTGGTGAGGAGGGGCCAACCGTGCGAGGGGACCGCGCCTGGGAGGCGGGACCAAAACTCCCGGTGCCGTCGCCGCGTGCGTGCGCAGGCGTTTGTGTTCCAGCGGGACGCGCTGCAGGGCGGCGCCGTGCGCTTCTTCAACCAGGAGCTCTTCAGTGATTTGACGCTCGTCGCGCCCGACGGGCGCCGGCTGTTCTGCCATCGCGTCATCCTGGCGGTGCGGCTCGACGCTTGTCGGGGCATGCAAGCGTGCGCGCATGCACGCGCGCGCGCCTGCGCGTGCGCACGCGCTCCTGCCGCCATGCCCTCCCCTCTTGATAAGCCCACCTCCACCCACATCCCGGCCTACGCAGCGCCGCCGTCGGCTATCCGAACGCGCCCATCCGCCCTGCACGCGCGTACTACGCCCCCTCTCACACAATCCGCGATCGGTCACTCAATCGCGCGCGCTCGCCGGACCGCGCCTCACCCCTCCACCCCACCCCAC
>NW_014009404.1:0-4845 GCF_000611645.1 Monoraphidium neglectum
CCCCTCACGCGCCCGCCCCCGCCCGCCAGTCGTGCTGACGGGCAACGTCGGCCGGGACCTGGTGCCGCGCCGCGTCGGCAACAGCATCGTCGCCTCCACCAGCCTCGCGATCCCCGCCGGCACCGGCCCCCAGGGCGAGAAAAAGACGCATTGGTGCGCCGCGCGGCAACTCCAGACCCGCTCCTGCGCTCCCCTGCTCGTACGCGCCGCCGCGCTGACACAGAGACCCACAGATTGTACCCACCGGATCCAGAGCGGCTGGCGTTTCTTGCAGGCAGCCCACGCCCGCCGGCCGGCCCCGCCGCAGGTTCAATCTGGAGATTTGGTCGCCGCTGGCGGACCAGGCGGTTGCCGCCGTTTTCAAGGGGTCCAGAATCGTGGTCCACGGCCGCCTCAAGCTCGTGAGTCGCCAGGGCCTTGGATTTTTAGTCCTGACTGCGACGCGTGTGTGCACAGCCCCAGCGGTGCCGCCTGCAGCCGAGGCGACCGTTGTGCCGGTGCAGGCTTTCCCGCCACCGCTTTCCAGCTGCCGAAGCCTCCCCTCTCCTCCCTCTTCCTGGCAGCAGTCAGCAGGTGTCATTGGCCTGTGCTGCTGTATCGTGCTCGCGCGCGACCTCGGAGGGGGGGGGGGAGCCCTCTTGTTGTGCGCCGCGCCCACCGAATGAATGCCCCCCGGCCACTCGCCTTACCACCTTGTCACCCGCAGGACAAATGGAATGACAAGGTCACGGGCGTTGAGAGGGAAGCCGTGAAGGTGACCCGCTGCAGCAGCTGCGCAGCCCTGCGTGGCTGCGCTGACCCGACCATGCCGTGTGTACGCGCACGTGTGCGTGTGCGCGCGCGTGTGTGTGTGTGTGTGTGTATGTGTGTGTGCATGCATGCACGCGTGTGTGTGTAACTGAGTGTGTGTGTGTTCGCTTGTGCGTGCGCGTTTGCGTGTGTGTTTGTGTGTTATCTGCGGATGCGTCGAGTGCGTGTGTTCGCTGTGCGGAGGCTTGCTTGTGTGGAGTGACCCTGCCCACCCCGGCTCCGCGCCATCCTGGGCGCCTGCCGGGCCGCTCACGCGCGCACACTGGGGCTTGCCTGGCGGCGTCGGCAGCGCGGCCGACAGGCAGCCGTTGCGGGCCGCCTGGAAAACACCACCGCGCAGTCAGCAGCCAGCCACACCGTACACATCACAATCAGCTCCGCAACCCATGCGATGCGATGTGCCGTGCAGATTGTTTGTGAACAGATTGGCATCGTACGCCCGCCACTGCCGCGGGCTGGGGACACGGGCTACCCGCCTCAGCCAGTCTATACCGCCCCCGTGGCGGCTGCGGCGCCCTGGGGCCAGCAGCCGGCGGCGGCGGCCCCGCAAACCGCATGGGCCGCGCAACCCGAGCAGCCCGCCGCCGCCGAACCTTGGGAGCAGCCGCCGCAGGCGTACGCCGCACCGCACCCGCCACAGTATCAGGCATGTGCACCGCCCCAGGCGCAGCCCCAGGGGTATGGCCTGCCGCAGGCTCAGTATGACGCGTACGTGCAGCCGCAGGCGCAGCCTCAGACGTTCGGGCAGGCGCAGGCGCAGCCCCAGGGGTATGAGCTGCCGCAGGCGCAGGCGCAGCCACAGGCGTACGCCCCGCCTGCACAGGCGCCGCCGCCGCCGCAGTCTGCGCAGGCGTGGGCGCAGCAGCCTCAGCAGCAGCCGGCCCAGCAGCAGCCGCCCCAGCAGCTGCCGCAGCAGCCCTATGTGGCCGCGGGTCAGCTGGGCCTGCCGCACCCTGATGAGGTGACCGATCCCCACGAGGCATTGTGGCTGTCGGTGGTGACGTCACCGCAAGACTGGTGAGCGCACGCGCGCCTGGAACTTGCTGGCGGGCGGGCGGGCTGGATGCTGCTGCGTGCCTGGCGCCGCTGGGGTGTTGGTTATGATACACCATCTAGTGTCCTGAATGGGCAGGAGCCGTCGACAAGGGAGCCTCTGGCTGGGTTGCCATCACAGGGCCTCGCTGTGAAGCGTGGAAGCTTAACACAGCGCTCGCAGCAGCGGCTCAAAACTCGCATCCCTGCACCCCCCCGCTACTCGCCGCTTTCCCTGCACCAGGTGGGACAACCGCACGGTGAGCACGCGCGGGCGCGCCGCGGCAGGGAGCCAGGCATGGCGTGCTTGGTTTCGAGGCCAGTGCATCGGGCCTGAACTTTCATCGCTGCCCTGCACAACTCGCAAAGCCTGGCTTTGCCTTCTTCTCTGAGACGCATGTTTCAATCATCATCTGGCCCCCGCTGCCTGCGCAGAACAAGCGCAACCCCAGAGCGCCAGACTTCAAGAGCCGGAGCACCGGGGACGCGCTGTGGCTGAACGACAAGAGGGGGGTCCCCGAGTGGGCGCGGGCCAACCTGCCCCCGCCGCAGCCCCCGCGCGGCGCGGGGCGCTGAGCGCGCGGCCCTGGCGGCGCACGGCGGCGGCAGAGCCCCTGTCGGAGCCTGCGTGCCGGCCATCGCGCGCCGCGCCGCGCCGAGCGGCAAGAAGCGTCTGACTCCTGCTGTTCCTCGCCAGGGTCCCCGGGGGCTGGTGTAGGTACCTGTGATATCCGAGCGGCGCGTCGGGCCCTGCGGTCTGTGTCTGCTCACAGCCTCGTGCTGAATCCACCCTAGCGTTGAAAATGTCCGCCTGTCGAATGGATTGCGCCTGGGGTTTTGACCTCTGAGCCCTGAACCCTAGGCCGCAAGAGTATAGCAGGAGGGGTGGAAGCTGCTTGTAACGCGTTACACCGCTCTTGACTGATGTGCGTCGCGCGCCCCTGCGCGCTGCGCTGCGTGCCTTGCAGGGAATTCCCTCGGCGGCGGGCCCGGCAGCGCGGACGGATGCGGCCGTGCGAATTGCATTCGGAAGCATCAAATGTGCGTTGGTCAACTCTAATCTGGGCATCCGCCGGCAGGGCGCCGCGGCGAGGTGGCCGCGCGGGCGCCGGGGTTGGTTGGCCCTCCCGAGGTTGATTTGGGCCCTCATTGGGCTGTATGGGTCAAGTGCGACTAAGCGCTCGCGCGATTCATTTAGTGGTGAGAACTACTGCGTATTGCTGGTCGAACGGCCGCGGGGGCGCCGCGTGGCGATGCGCCGCCTGCAAAAGCGGGTCGCGGCGACAGCCCGCGCGGGCCGGCGCGGCGCGCTTGCCGCGGCGGACTGTCTGGACTAAATGTTGCAAATTTCAGCAGCGAGGCATCGCTGGCATCAATCGGGCCCGCTCGGCGCGCGCCGGGCCGGGCAATCAAGGTCTCTCTGGCGCGCAACGCGGGTGCGCGCGGGAGGTCAGGAACGCCGCGCGAGCGCGCGGGGCAGGCTAGCAGGTGTGTGGTGCAGGGCTAAGCGAACCCGCCGGCATCAGGCGGGAGAGGCTATCTGACAAAGGAAAGGCAGTGCGTTTTGCAGGTGGGAGAGAGAAAATGGCCCCGGTGGGCTTGAAGGATGCGCGGCTGCCGCGCGCCGCGCGAGCGCACGTCTGCAGGACGCCGTCGCGGGGCGCGGGGGCCGGGCGCGCCCGCGCGCCCGCGCACATGGCGCCCTGCCATGGGCAAACGGGACGCGGCGCACGGGGCAAGTGCAAGCGCGGCAACGTGCGTCGGGCGGCGCGGCCGCAACGGGGCCGCAGAGGCAGGAGGCTGGGGCGGGGCGCCACAAGGACTCAGACCAGGCGGGCAGCACAACAATGTCAGCAAACACTGATGCATGGGTGGCAAAAGCGGCAACGTCCGACACTCACCACCCCTTGAGCAAAGGGGCGCCGCTTCGAATGCACCCGAAAGTGGACAGGGGGCGCCAGAAGGCGCTGGTGCGCGCGGGCTCGCCCGCGGGCGGGCAGCCGGGTGTGACGAGGGCGGCGGCCGGGTAGCACTGGGCCCGCGCGATATTAACAGGGGCAAAATGCGATGCCGGGGCCGCCGGGGACAACACTGGGGCAGCAAACTGGGACCGCAGGATACAGAGGGGGAGGGGGGCAAAATGTGGCTGTGACATGCGCGGAGGGAGGGGGCAACGCGCGCGCGGCGCGGCGGCGCTGCACTTTCGTGCGCGGGAGGAGTGCGGATGGCGGTTGTCGGGTCGTGCGCGGCGCCGCCGCATGCGCAGGCGCGGCCGCCGCGCTCCGGGCGCGGCGCGATTGCGGTCTGCTGCCGGCTCTGAAATCCACTGCGTGAACTTCGCTAGTACAGCTCGGTGTATCGCGGGCTTGAGCCGCGCGTGCGGCGCCGTATCGCGCAACGCACGAATTTCCAATGTGCAGATGTAGTGAGGTTTTGTTGGTTGCTGACCGGGCCCCGGCGAGCGGCCGCCGCCTGGCTGCCTGTGAATGTCCCGCTTGCCTCGTCAGCCCGAGACGGACTTTCCAGTGTAGGTGCCCCTATCAACCAAAAAGTCCGGCGGCATCGGCGCGGACTCAAGCCCCAAGATCAGCCCCTGCTGCGCGCCTCCCAATGCAGACCACGGGTGCTGCTGTTGCTGCTGCTGCTGTGTGGCGCCATCCGCCGGCGTCACCGACGACGTGTCCATAGGCCAGTCCCCGTCAGCATCGCGGCTGCTGCTGCTGGACGACCGCCGCAGGTCGCGCTGCTGCTGCTGCTCCTGCTGCTGCTGCTGCTGCCCCTGCTGCCACGGCGCCGCGTCCCCGCCGCGCGCCGCCTGCTGCCACCGCACCCACGCGGCGACGTCGTCGGCAGGCATGAGGAGGGGGCGGCCACCGCCGTCGAGCAGCTGCGGTGGGAAGACCTCCCGATAGTAGGTGCAGTCGCGCCCGCAGGACGGCGCGTAGGGCGGGGTAAGCACGTCCAGCACCGCGCAGGGGCTGAGGGCCGTGAACGAGTGGATGT
>NW_014009403.1:0-4839 GCF_000611645.1 Monoraphidium neglectum
GTGTGTGTGTGTGTGTGTGTGTGTGTGTGTGTGTGTGTGTGTGTGTGTGTGTGTGTGTGTGTGCGTGTTTGGGGAGCTAGCACATGCATGCCAGGCGGACACGATCCCTAAAAAATTGGCTCAGCAGTCTGCGGCCCGCCCGCCCCGCGCCCACCTGGCACCAGAGGCTATGACTGCGGCATGGACGCGCTCCCCGTAGTACCCCTTGCCGCCAAACGACGGCAGCAGCCCCGGGTGTATGTTGAGCATGCGGCGCGTGTAGCAGCGCACAAAGTCGGACGGGATAAGCTGCAGTTGCGGAGGAGAGGGCGGAAGGGGGGGGCAAAAAGAGGGTGGTTGAGGCGCGGCCAGCAGTGGGATGGCTGTTGGCGATTGGGAGTGGGGCGGGCCTGCCACCATCCGCGTGGACATGCATGGATTGGTGCACCCAACACGCATGCGCGACTTGCTCTGAAGGAGCGCGCCCGCGCCTGGCAATGCTGCCAATGCAAAACAGCAGCCTTCCGCCATCATAACGGCCTCCTCATCTGCAGCTTTGAGCCCCCGCCTACAACCCGCACTTTAAGGAAGCCCGCCAGCAGCACGTACTCGGCGCCCAGCTGCTGAGTCAGCGCCTCAACCAGCTGCTCGGTGGTGAGGCCCGGGAAGCCGCCCTTTTTGGGTATGGGGTAGGTGAGGGTGGGGATGCCGTGCGATTGCGCGTACTGTACGCCGCCGCACGTGGGCACGTCGCTCACGACCGCCTGCGCACATGTGAGTGAGGGAGGGTTGAATAGGATCATGTGCATGTGCTCACTTGCCCGCGTGTCGTCATGGGTGTGTGTGTGTGTGAGAGTGGAAGAGACAGAGAGAGTCTCTGTGTGTGCGCGCGTGCATGTGTGTGTGTGTGTGTGTGGTGTGTGTGTGTGTGCGCGCGCGTGCGTGTGTTGTGCGCGTGTGTGCGTGCGCATGTGTGTGTGGTCGCTTGCCACAACACCGACTGCGGCAGCCTGGGCAAAGGTGAGCAAGCATTCAAGTCCCCTGCCATGTCACCAAGCCGCAGATGACCATGCTGTCCCTCACCACCACTTCAGCGTTGATGCGGCCGTCCATGCAGGCCGCGTGAATGGCTCTGAAATTGGAGCCGCCGCCAGAGACAAACACTGCGAGCTTCGCTTTAGGGGCGTCCGGGCCCGCGGCCAGCTGCGGCGGCGCGGGTCCGGTGCCCGCAACCACGACTGAAAGGCGCGGCTGGCGCGGGTGCTGCTGCAGGGAGGGGAGTTGACCCCGCCGCGGCCGCCGCAAGTCGCCTGCTGCTGCTGCTGGCTGACGAGCCGCCGCAGGCACAGCGATTGGGTGCGCAACAATCGGGGCGGTGCCTGGGGCCCATCCTTGATGCTCGCATTCACGGAATGCTGAGTGCCGCCCTCTCAACATTATAAAGACGCTCTACAGCTTTGCCAAGGTGCCAGCGGATCTGGAGTTTGTCAAGATCAGACTACTGTACGGTAAAGACAATGAGCAGGGCCACGCTTCCAATACCAGTACCGCTCGATTGCGTTGACTGCTATCTGGCATTGATACGTCAGGTTTGCTGCACAGACATCCACGTCACTCGGAACAGTCTGCCAGTCTCACGTCGGATCCAGGCGCCCAAGTTGCAAGCGGACGACTGTCTGGAAAACGGTGTCAACATATAATTTCTAAAGCGCAGCTAACGGTCACGCGAGCCGTGCAGCCTGGCCGCGGTGCCCCACTTGTCGGTCGCTGCGTCGCCGCAGGTTCTGGTTGCGCCCGTTTCAAAGCGGTGCCGTCCACCGCCTCGGCGCCGTCAGCTCCTTTGTCAGCAGGGCCAGCATTTAACAAAGCCGTGCGTGTGCCACCTTGCGGACGGCCGCAGCGCCACCCGCGTCGGAGCGCCGCCGCCAGAACGCCAGCCTTGCAAGGCGCACTGCAGCCATGGGCCTCAACCTGAACCTGGAAGACCAGCTGGTGTTCTATGGCGCCTACCACTCCAACCCGATAAACAAAGGTCGGCCTTCCTCTCTCTTGGGCGTAGCGGGCCCGCTGCATCGTGGCAGGGAGGCAGCCCCTCAGCGCTGTGAGATCCGGCCTGGGCATCTTCGCTCTTGCGCCTCCCCCGCCGCGTCAGGTCAGCGCGCCGGCGCCTGAGCCTGCCACATGCCCTCCCACCGTCACCCCACTCCTCTCCCTGTGTCAACGACCCTGCCGCGCGCCGCAGCCATTCACTTTGTGTGTGTGCCAGGCATCATCTGGTCTCTCCTCGTGTGGCTCGCGGCCGCTGGGCCGCTCGCGCCGCTGCCGCAGGCGCCCGCGCTCGCCGCCGCGCTTGCGCGCCTGCCGCCGTGGCTGGCCAGGTGCGCGGCCCCCTCACCGTTCTGGCGGCTGCCGTTGCTCGTCCCTTGGCCGCGCACACCTCCCCATGCTTTGGGACGTGCTGTGTGTCCTGCCAGAGATACAACCCCAACCACCCGCCGCCGGTCTGACCATGCACACGCGCAGCATCCCTGCTGCCACGCCGATCCAGCCACCTGCTGCCCTGTAACACACACGCACACACGCACACACCGGCCCACACACACACACATGCGCGCGTGTACACTTGGTCATTGTCACATGCACGCTCACTCTCGCTGGTGCGCTCATGCGTGAATACCTGGTGCCCATGCCGCGCAGCGGCGTCGCCATCAACCTGCCCTTCCTCGTCTTCTCCGGCTACTCCCTGTTCTACCTCGCCCTCGACCCCCTTGCCGGCCTCAGCTGGGCGGCCGCGGTCGGCCTGCCCCTGGCAGTCACGGCCACCGCCTTCCAAAGCACGGTGAGCTCCAACACTCCGCCCGCACCCATGGGAGGGGCGGGGGGGCGGGGGGCGCATCGGCCTCGGCGCCCGCAAGCCAGACCCTCATTCCTTGATGTGCGCGGGTGTCGCAGCCTGTGTAGTCTCCCTTTCTCTCCCCCCGCACGCCCCGGCCCCGCGACGACTTTGCGCTACGGTGCGCGCGTGGGGCCCACCGCGCTGCCTGCCAGCGAGGCCCCGAACCCGCGGGGCGTTGCCTTTCGGCGGCGCGGCCGCGAAGCAGCGGCGGTCGTGACCTTGCAACTCATCGGCGGCGGCCTGCGAGCAGGTGGCCAACGCCGCTTGGTGGGCGCTGGGGGTGCAGGTGCTGAGCTGGTGGGCCCAGATCCACCCGGGCCACGCGATATGTGAGGGCAGGAAGCCCGCGCTAATGGACAGCTTGGTGCAGGTGGGGTGGGGTGGGGTGGGGACGAGAGGGGGTGCGGGGGACGGCGGCGGGTTCCAGCAATCTGGGTCCGGATCTGAATCTGGATCATGCTGTTGCTGTTTGGCTGATTGGTGTGCTATGTGCTATGGGGGCCCCTACGTGGTCGGCACGTTTGCCGCCGCATCCGCGCTGCGCATGCTCTTGAGGATGTTCGGGGGCAGGGCGGCCGCCTGCGCCTCGTTGGGTGGTTGCCAGTCGGGGCGGCAGATGGCACGGGCCTGGCCCAACGAGCCGCTCCGCAGGGGTCGGCCGGCACCGCCTGCCCGCAACCCCACCCGCCCCGTGCGCCACCGAGCGCGCCCACAGATTCGGCAGCAGCTGCCGCGCAGCCGCCCCGCCGAGACCCCCTGCAGCCCGGCGCAGCGCCCTGCCCGCTCATCCCCTGTGCCCCTTTCCTCGCGTTCTGGCAGGCGTTCCTGCTGGCGCCGCTGTTTGTGTGGTTTGAGCTGCTGTTCCCGCTCGGGTACCGCCCAAAGCTGCGCGCCGAGCTCGAGCGGCGCGTAGACAAGGAGATTGCGGCCTGGAAAAGGTCGCAGCTGCGTAAGGCGTCGTGAGCAGGCGGGGGCCGCGGCCGGCGGGGCACCGTCATGGTCGGCGGGACGCCCGCGGGCCAGTCGGTTGGGGCAGCGTGTGGCGGTTGTGGGGTCCGCCCGGGTGGCGGCGCCGCTCGGAGTAAATTTCGGGGTTCATCTCGAGCCTGCGCCGCTTGGGGAGTGCGTGGGGCGCGCCAGCGTTTCTTGCATGTGATGGTGGCACCTCTGGGCACCTCGGGGTGTGGCGCCGGGCCAGCGACAGCAGCCCTCAGGAGCAGCACAGCGGGCACCTGATTCACATTTGCCGCCAATGGCCTTGGCAGGCCAATGGCGTTTGATTCCCGTACAAAGCGCCAACTGCATGCGCGCTTCGGCCGCCCAGGCCCCCCAAAATCGAAGCTCCAATCGCCCGGCATCACCGCGGGCCGAGCCACCATCGACCTGAGCGGCATCTTTTTGTGCAGATGGATTAGTAGCCCACCTTAAGACCCATTGCTGCGGACGGGGCTTCCGCCGCGTGCTCCTGGGCCCGATCTCAATTTCCGATCCGTTGAGCGACGCATCCGCGGCAGGGGCGGCCCTCGCGTCCCTCATATATTTCGGCAGCTATCTTTGTGACAAAGGCGATGGCCACACCAGCCGACCTCGCCTTTGTACAGAGCCACCCGCTCCTGTCGCACGGCGACCGCCGCGCCGTGCTGACGCTGCTTGCCGGGCCGCGCGGCTCGCGGATGCCGCTGCAACACAGCATCCAAGGCATCAAACTGCAGCGCGGCGTGTCCCAGGGGCCGCGCCGCATATACCGCGTGTTTGGCAACGGTGACGTCGACGCCCCCGCCGAGGTAGATCTTCCCGGCCGCTTTTGCAGTCGCGCGCGCATCCCGCCACGCCATGCGTCCTGCCGTACCGCTACCTTCAAATCATCGCCCTGCTGATCGCACCCCTGCACACGCCCCAGATCCCCCCATCGCGCCCGCTCTCCCCGCCACCCCGCATCGTCATCCATGCAGCCAGCGTCCCTC
>NW_014009402.1:0-4840 GCF_000611645.1 Monoraphidium neglectum
GGCGGTTGGGTCGCGGTCGAGCGACCGTACGGCACGACAGCCAGGAGCTCGAGCCTGAGAGGTCGGGAAGCTGTTGTCATGGGTGCAGGGGCGGCGGCGGAAAGGTGCCCACCACTGCGCTGCCGATGACGCAGAGGTGCCACGGCGGCCGCTCCGCCTTGACGTTGGCGGCGATGCGCGCGTCCAGCCAGCCGGTGTGGATGCGGTTCTGGACAAAGTCCTGCTCAGGGGGGGGAGGGGAGGGGAGGATGGGTGTGCAGGCGTGGAGGGCCGGGCCAAGCAGGGCTTTGGCAGTTGCATGCTGATGCGGGGCCTCCGCTCCAGGTGGCGTCGACAGGGCCACAGGAGCAAGCCGCCCACTCAAGGTCATACTGCGCCGCCGTCTTGACCCCACAACGGCGGCCCAAAAGCCAGGCCTCCACACCTAGGCATGAAACACTCACTGCCACCCAACCACCCTTGCAGGCACCCATCAACCCGACACAAAACCACATCCAAATCCGCATCCGCACACACTCACACACAAAAACACACAAACAAACTCGACTCCCAACCCACCGGGCTTGTCAGCATGTCAACCGCGTAGTCGATGATCGTGTGGATCTCCCCCCTCACGCGCACGTCCCGCAGCGCCACCACCATCGCCCTGATGGCCGCCTCCCGCGTCTCCCCCTTGGCGAAGAGGTGGCCAAACTGAGAGTCCGAGAACTCGTGGATGCCGCCGCCACTCTTCACACTGAAGTAGCCCCACACCTAGGGGCGCGTTAGATGATGTTACTTGGGTCGGTTTGCTTTGTATAGAGGGGCGGTTGGTTCGTGCAGATGCGGGTTCGTTGTAGTGCCTCTTGTTCGCTAGGGGAGCAGTCGGGGACGCCGACAGGGTTGATGGCTGAAGGGCCGGCTTTGGGGCCTGTTTGCGCGGAGGAGCGCTGCCAGACGATTGAAGCCGCCTCGGTGCCTGTCTGTTTGTTGTCCACGATGGCCCGGTCGGAACAGAGCGCACGCCTCGCGGCTTCGGCACCCCAAAGGAGCGCCGCCCGCCCTTTTCGCGCGCGGCGCTCAAGGAGGGCTCCGCCCCCCTGTCCCGCCCCCTCAGACGCAAGAGCTCCGCCCCAACCCACCTCTGGCGTGGGCTTGAACATGAGCTCGTCGATGCGGCCTGCAGTCGGCTTGAACCCGTTGTTGGCGTTCTCAGAAGTGATGCGCACCTTTGTTGGGGCGCGTCGGGGGAGGGAGTGCGACGTGGGTTCAGCAGAGAGTGGGGCGGTGCACGCGCGGGTTGATGCGGAACGATGCGTGTGAGGATGACAGGTGAGCCCTAGACTTTTGTTGCGCCGGCAGTGGCCGAAGCTCGAAGGGGTTGAGCCATCCCCACGCTGGGCCTGCATGACCTAATTCCAGCGGCACAATTGCCATCCACGGCGCAGGAAGAGGTAGGGATGCGCAGCGGCCCCTAGGCGACGCTCTGCAAGCGGCCAGGCTCCCCCCAGACCCCGCCCGGCGGCCGCCGCCCCCGGCGCAGCCGTTGGCAGTGGGTGGCCTCACCGCCACGACGTGGCTGTCTGGCAGCCGCTGTGGCGTGGCCTCCATGTCAAACTGCTCCACCTCCAGCCGTGCCTCCACTCCCTGGAAGGTCGCGCGGACCTGGGGGCGCGGTGGTGGCGCAGGGCGGAGGGAGCCTGGGTCTGCTGCACCCACGAGCGGTTGGCGCAAAGTGTGCGTGTGTATGTATGTTTGTGTGTGCGCGCGCGTGTGCATGTGAGCACGTACGAGCGTGCTGGGAGTAGGGTGTGGTGGACAGGAGCGGCTGTGGCTGGAGGCCGCCTGGATCTAGGGGCTTGGCATCTGGAGGAACTCCGATGACGAAGGTGGTTGCATGTGGCGAGGCTGGGTGTGCTGGTGTGTGCCTGTGACCCGCGGGGGAATGCACGGAGGCCGCACCTGGGGGATGCGCCAGAGTGGCACGCCCATGCCGATGAGCAGCTGCACGCTGCGGAGTTGGGAGAAGAAGGGGGGAGGCCAAGTTTGTGTGGGCGAGCTCGGCGCCCGCTCAATGAGTGTAGAGCTGACCTCAGGTCGCGGTGGGCGGAGGGGCACTGGTGGCGCAGCCACCAGGTGGGCAGCGATGCGCGTCAAGGGCTGGTCCACCCTTTGAGCGGCGCAGGGTGCCGGGGCGCGCTGCGGGCGTCACCTGGGGATGTTGACGTTGGTGATGCCCTCCGTGACGGGGTGCTCGACCTGCAGCCTGTTGGCGGGCGCGAGGTGGCGGGTAAAACGGAAGGGAGCAAGGGGGGGTGGCATGAGGGAGGGTGGGGTGAGGGGGCGGGAGAGTGACGAAGAGAGAGAAGGATGCGCGTGTGGAGGCTCAGGCGAGGATGGGGCCGTTGCACTGGGCTGCCCGAAGTGACGGCCTGTGCAGAAACCCCAGACCCACGGGAGGGGTGCAACAGTGTTGGTCAGGTTGGACAAGACCGCTCTTAAACCTGGTGAGCTGCATCCCAGCAGCTGACAGCAGCCCCAGCAAGCGGACACGAGGACAATCAGCTGGCAAACCAGCACCCATACTCAACACAACATGCATCCTGTACATCGTGAGCTGACTCCTGTTTCAGCTCTAGGGCCCCGGCCCGGCCTGAGGGCCCCGGTCAAACACAGTCAAACGTGGTCAACCCTCCCCGGTCAACAGGCCCTGTTCACGCCGTGGCAGCGCACCTGGGGTTGAGCTCCAGGAAGTAGTACTTCTTCTCCTCGATGGAGTAGAGGTACTCCACAGTCGCAGCGCCCTGGTAGCCCACGCTGCGCGCCAGCGCGCGCGCGCAGCGCTCCATGTCGCGCAGCATCTGGGGCCCGGGTTGGGGTGTTTGCGTAGGGGCCCGTTATTTGTGGTTGAGTGGTGAGGGGTTGTTGATTTTGAGCTTGAGGATGCCTCAATTCATCGGTCTAATTTCGATTGTGGAACGGCAGGCGGGGCAGAGATCCTGCTCGTGCAAATGTGGGGCGCCGGATCTCGCCGCAGGCCTGAACACGAGCCCCGCCCGCCCCGCACCTCCTGGCTGGCCGCCAGCGCGGGCCCCTCCTCCACGATCTTCTGGTGGCGGCGCTGCACGCTGCAGTCGCGTGTGAACAGGGACACCACGTTGCCGTGGCGGTCAGCCAGCAGCTGCACCTCCAGGTGGCGCGACAGCGGCGCCAGCTTCATCGCAAAGATGGGGGACCCGGGGACCTGCGCGGGATGGGGGGGTGGGGGTCAGGCCACGTGAGGTGTGCAAAACGGCACTGCTGGCATGAGCTCAGGGAGGGGGCATGGGCCACACTGCACCCCGTCCCATACACTCCACGCAACCCAAGCCCCAGCGACAGCCACATCAGACGCCACACACAGACCACCGCCCCATGCTCCCCCCCCCCCCTTCCCCTTCACCCAGACGAGCGCTGCCTCGCGGACTAGGGCTCGCTCTGTGCAGGTCCCGCCCCGAACTGCAACCCCTCCGTCCCAACCCCACAACCCCATTCCTCCACACACCTCAGCACCCCCACCCTCCGCACCCCACCCCCATGGTCCGCGCACCTCCCCTTGGATCTGCTTGAACACGGCGCGCACGTCCTCGTCGCCCTGCACCTTGCGGATGCCCTTGCCGCCGCCGCCCCAGCTGGCCTTGAGCATGATCGGGTAGCTGTGGAGGAGCAGGGTGGGGCGGGGGCGGTGAGGCCGGGGTGATGCGGGTTAGTGGGCTGCCAGGCAGGGGGTGAGGGGGTGGGATGGGCGGACGAGCTGGCCGCTAATCGAGGGTAGGAGGGAGAGCAGCTGCTGCGCCACTCTCAGACCCCGCTGGCCCTGCCGCGCCCGCCACGAACCCCGCGCCCGCCGAGCTTCGGGCGGCCCTGCTGCGCACGCTCTCGCGCCCGCTTGCGGGCGCCCCTCACCCTATCCTGTTGCACGACTCTATGGCCTCCTCCAGCGAGAAGACACAGGCCTTGTTGTAGATGTCCAGCGGGATCTCGCCCCCGCAGTCTTCGTAGGAGATCTGGGGGCGCCGGAAGGCGGAGGGGCGGTGTGGTTCGGGGCCTTGGGGCAGCTAATGCCCACGGCAAAGCAGTGAGATGCGGTCTGTCAGGACTACCATCAGGCGGGACCCCCAAAACACCTTGCGGGTCAAGCAGCCTGCATACCGCCCTCCCTGCTTTACCCCAGACGCCGCGCATGGCGGCGTGCTGCTGCATGTGTGACTGCGCGCCCCCCGCGCACCGCAACGCCGCTGCCGCTCCACGGCAGGGTAGGCACCCCCGCCGCCTGCGCCAGGATGGTGGACCCGATCTTGTCGCCCAGCGCCGCCATGGCCGCCGCAGGGGGGCCCAGGAAACGGATGCCGCGCGCCGCCAGCGCCGTGGGCAGCTCGGGGTTCTCGCTCGCGTGGCCCCTGCGGGCGGCAGGTGGCGTGGGGGCGTGCGGTGGCAATGGGTGTGCGGCGGCCATAGCCTCAAGGCTTGCCCGTCGCGGGCGCTACGGGACGCGGCCCTGTCGGCATACTTCCACTCCCGGGCGGTACAACCCTTCTACCCCAAAGTCTCCTCCCCCTCCTGCCAGCTGGCCCTGCCCCGCTGCTGGCGGCCATGCCGCGCCAAGCCGCGCTGCGCCCCAGACAGCGCACGGTCCCCCGTTCTCGTGTGCCGGCTGCTGCCGTAGGCCGTACTCATGGCCGCTCCCGCTGCAGCTGACCGCCCTGCCAGCTGCCGCCACTACAGCCGCGCCGCTGCACGCCCTCCGCTGACGCCGACGGCATGACGCGCCCTGCACCCCTCTCTACGCTCCCCAGCCGCCGCCGCGGCCACGCCCTCGCCC
>NW_014009401.1:0-4838 GCF_000611645.1 Monoraphidium neglectum
ACCCTCCCCAACCCCCCCACGATCAAGCGCATGATGCGGGGCGTCAACGCGGCCTTCGTAATCACCGGCATCCTCTACTTTTCCGTCGCGATCAGCGGCTTTGCGGCGCTCGGCCACGACACGGGGTCCAACATCATCCTGTCGCTTAGTAACGGCCCCATGTGGGTGCGCAACATGGCGAGGATCTTCGTCGTCATTCATGTGCTGGCGGCCTATCAGGTGGGCAATGCCCTGGGGTATTGAGGGCCTTTGGGGGGAGGGGGGTGGTCGGAAGGGGAGCGGGGCCCGCAGGCGCGGCGGCGTGTGTGCTGGTTTGCGCATGGTCGAGTTGGACGTCGTGGCGTGCACGATTGTGCCGAATTTGCTTTGGGTCGTTGTCCAGCGTATTGGTGTTTTTGTTGTCATCCTCGTGCTGGCCGCCTACCAGGTGGGGTGCGCGGCCCTGGGGGTCTTTTTGGGGGGAGGGTGTGTGTGTTATGTGTGTGCGCGTGCGCGTGTGCTTGTGCGTATGTTGTGGTGGGGAGTTGGGCTGGGCAGGCGGCACGGCGTCGGGGCAGTGCTCTGGGGGCGCAGCCTGGGGCCGCTGTTCCAGCCCACGGGCGCTGACCCGGGGCGCGGCGCGGTGGTGCCGGCGCGTGCACGGCCTGTCGCCTTTGTGCTGGCGTCCTCGTGTCCGTGTCGTGTTTCGGGGCTCTCAATGATACTCATTCAATGATACCCTCACCCAAACCACACAACCCAGGTGTACTCCCACCCCGTGTTTGACTGGATCGAGACATTCTTTGGCACCAAGAGGGGCTGCACCGCATTCTCCTACGGCAGCTGGTGAGGGGGGGGACTCCACTGCAGCCCGCACACACAGCCCAGGGAACGAAGCACCTGGGTGGAACAAATCCCGCAAGGGGACGGATGGCCCCAGAGCCGGCGCTGTGGCAGCGGTTTGCAGAGTGCAGGGGATAAGCCTTTTTTGGCCGCGGCGACGTGTCCGCCCGCGAAACTGCGGCGCAGCGCCCCTGCCCCCCGCTCCCCCCCCTCGCGCCCTGCGCCGCCCCCAATATCAAAAAGCAGCCGCACGCCTCTCCCTCAACCCCCTGAGCCTTCACGCCCGACCCCTGATCGCCCCCGTGACCCCTGCCATTCGCCCCAAATCAAAAACGCCGCAGGGCGTCCCGCCTGGTCCTGCGGACGATCTACGTCGGCCTCGTCACCCTGGTGGCCATCCTCATCCCCTTCTTCACTGATCTGATGGCGCTCATCGGCGCCGTGGCCATAACCCCCACCACCTTCCTGCTGCCCCCGCTGCTCTGGCTCTACGTGCGGAAGCCGCGCCGCTTCGGCTTCGAGTGGAGCATCAACGTGCTGCTCGTCATTGTGACCGGCATCTGCGGCGTCCTGGGCGCGGTCAGCGGCATGTGGCTGATCGTCACCCATGCCAGCCAATTCCGCCTGCTGCACAACTGAGCGCGCGTCTGCGCGCGCGCGGGCGCGTGTGTGTGACTGTGTGTTCACCCGGCCGGCCGGCAGGCTGAGCACCGCCGACGTTTGCTGGAGTCGTGCGTACGGCGGGGCTGTGCGCCTCTTGCCACGCCTATGTATGTATTGTTCGCCGGGGGCCCCTGCGCGGGCTCGTGAACGCCTCAACTCTCAAAACCGGCGTGCCGAAGAACAGCCGCCGGCGCCAAACCGGAACGCGAGTGCACCCCCTGCACGTGCATCACGCGCGCACATGACGTGCATGCGAATAGTGTGTATGGTGTGCATGTGCATGAGGGCTTGCGTGGGCGTGAAAATGGCGGCCACCGCTCGCCGCCGCTGCTCCCACCTCGCCTCGCATTGCGCGCGCCCACCGTCTGTCCGCGCGGGGCCGCGCGCCGCGCACCCTGGGAGCCGTGGCTTGCTCCCGTGGCCGCAAAACACCGTACTGCCGTCATGACGCCTGCCGTTCGGGCCGATTCGTCCGCACCACTGCCCCACTGCCGGGCCACACACATTACAGATGCTGTGTGCTTTTGGCAGTTTTTTTTTGCGGCGATGCCTCGCTCCGTTCAACGGGCGCGATGGGCATCTGCGATCTATGTTGTTCCCACTATCCGAGGCCGGGACCCGGCCCTTCGCAGCCATCCCCGCCCCCTCACCATCAGCACTTGCGTTGCCCTCGTCTGTCGATGCATCCGCCTCGGCTGCCGACTTGTCCCCTGCCAGCCTTACCGCGCGGGCGGCGCGGCGCGGAGCGGCGCCGCGCCGGTGCTTATACACATACTCTCTGCCTGTTTGTCCTTCGACCGCCAGCCGACGCGTGGGGAGCCCATGCAATCCGTCGTTGCCGTCGATTAGATCCCGCACACACTCTCATGCACATTAGTATTCGTCCCCGGGCCCGCCCCCCGCCGCCCCCTGCCTTGGGGCCGCCACGCGGTCGTGCGACTGCTGGTCGGGCTCTTGGGGGCGGCGGGGTCGGGTTGCGCCCTCTCTTTTTCTCCAACATGGTCGACGCCGCCCTTCTTCCTCCTCACTCAGTGGAACCGACCCCACCCTACCCTTCGCCACCACCCCACCCCACCCCGAACCACCTCCGCCTTGTCTAAGATATGGGTATGCTCATCTTGCTGGCCGCCAAAGCTGCCTGCACACGCGCGCGCCCGGCGCACCGCGTTGAGCAGGCGAGCAGCGGCGGCCGCGGGGCGCCCGCGCGCCCCGCATCTGTACCTATCGGCCGCGCCTCGTCGCCTTTGTGTGGGTTCTGCACATGGGAATGGCACAAAGGGGGATCTTTCTGCAGGGGTGCGATGAATTTGGTCAGTGCGTTTTTGCGCCTCCCAGGCTGACACCCTTAAGGCGCGATTGCGTCGCTTTGCAGCGCAGCAGGCCCCGGCCCCGGCCTAGGCTCTGCCGATGGCGCGCTTGCTTGTCCAGGGGCACTCGCCCGTCACCATGGGGCAGCGCTGCGCGTGCGGGACGCTCAGCTGCGCCGCGCGCGCATGCGGCGCCTGGCAGCTGCGCTGCAGCGTGCCCGGCGGGAGCGATGCGGGCGTCGGCGGCTTGCTCTGGGCCGCAGGGGTGACGCTTTGTAACACGATGTAGCTTCGAGCCTGGTGCCGTCGCGCACGTACCAGCGTATGACGGGCGCAGTTCCCGCCTCAGCAACCGCGTATGTCTGACCGCCCCTCAAACGCGTCGGGGGACGAAAAAATACAGGGGACGAAGGGCCACGCCCTTGAGGGGCTCTTGCTGCCCGGGAAGCGAGACAGGTTGGCTAGCTGCTGGCCGTCCAGCCGCCCACGCGGCAGCCCCAGCGATGAGCGATGGCTGGCATCACGGCGCGCACCTCGCCTGCATTTCCGGCCAGGTCAAGCATGCGGAGGCAGGCAAATCAGGATGGCGGGCAAATCGAAGGCGGGCGAGTGGCGTGCTCACGCAGCTGCCGCCGGAGTGAAGTTTGTGCAGCAGCATTGAAGGTGATAGGCGTGAGCGGGCGTCTGGCGCAGGGCCGGTCGGTTGCTGGCAGCGCATGCGTGGCACCTGGTTCGTGCGGGGCATTCGACCCCCGGGGTCTCCTGCTGCCTACAGCCCATGAAACCGTCACCAGTGTTTCAGGCACCCCCCGCCATGACGGCGGGCAGCGCCAAATGGCAAGGCCCCCTTGCAATAGCAGGCTTGCAGGCCAGTTGCAATAGCAGGCTTGCAGGCCAGCTTTGCATGAACTGTTTCCCAGGGGTGCGGGCTGGGCAGCTGCGTCGAGCTGTAGCTGCGCGAGAGGCACAGGTGTTGGGCGGCTGGCCGTCGCCCAGCACTACTGGCGGGCAGGGGCGAGTACCCGCTGCTGCCCTGCAGAGTTCAACGGAACGTCCTGCATGCGTCATATTGCACTGTCATGTGATGGCTGCGCACACTGCAAGACAGACTGCTGCGTGAGCTCGC
The DNA here is from genome assembly GCF_000611645.1 of Monoraphidium neglectum. Classification (NCBI taxonomy): domain Eukaryota; kingdom Viridiplantae; phylum Chlorophyta; class Chlorophyceae; order Sphaeropleales; family Selenastraceae; genus Monoraphidium; species Monoraphidium neglectum. The sequence continues at coordinate 3,919 of NW_014009401.1, forward strand.
AAGCTGAAGGGGCGAAAACAACAATGCCGGTGACGCATGGGAAAGTTGACCGTTGACCGCTGCCTCACTCTCCGCCCCTATCATGCCGCCAAGGCGCATTTGTACTACAACCAAGTTTCTAACCTACTTGATTACAAATGCGCGTGTTTCTTCCCTGCCCGAGTGCTTAGAGCGGGGGGTCGGCTTGACTGTGATCGCCGGCTGTCCTTCCCCATCACCATTGTAAAATTACAGAAACGATGAACGCGAATTTCTGAGTGGGACACCTGAGTGTCTCCCTTGGCGGGGACGGTGCGATGAGTTGTGCATCAGAGCTCAAAATCATGACTTGATAGTCGCTGCTGAGTTTCACGCAAACGTTTGAGTATCGTACGAAAGTGATGATATACGGCACCTGTCAACCTACAACTCGTCGCGACAGATCATCTCTCGAAACCACAGCAGGGCGCACCCCAGTTGTGCATGATGCTGGGACAAAGACATACAACGCTCCATGCGCGCAGCACAGCAACGGCCGCGGGCCGGCGTGTGCTAGCTGCGCCTGCCGCAGGTGCGCTGCAGCCTGACATGCCACGTCATCGCGCGTGCTGCTCCTCCTCATCGCGCGCCGTAGCTGCCTCACATCGCGCCTCTGTATGTATGCAAAACAGATCACATCCTTCATCCACGCCTCCTGCCAAGCCCTCGCACGGCGCCGCCCCCCCACCAATCCCTTCGCCTCCCGTTTTTGTGCGCCTCACGCCGCGCCACCTGTCCCCCTGTCGCGCCAGCAGGCACGCGCCGCGCCCGCGTCGGCCTCCGCGTGCGCGCTCAAGCGCCCGTGGATGAGCAAACCAAGGCGCCGGCCGTGGCGCCGCCGACCAAGGCGCCGCCCTCCATCCCCAGCGAGGTGCGGCCCCTGGCCTCCCTCCACCCCACCC
>NW_014009400.1:0-4836 GCF_000611645.1 Monoraphidium neglectum
ACCCTGCACTCTGTGGGGTGGAAGGCGCGCGCGCGCGCACATGGCGCCTGCGGCTGGCGGCCGCATTGGAGCACCCGCCGCTGCCAGCCTGAGCCTGCCCCAGCCGCGTCCGGCACAACCGCATTCAGCAGATCGTGTGCTAGAGAGCACCGCGTCGCCAACACGCATGCAACTGCCCGGAAGCAGCCTGGTCAAACGACGGCGGCGCGCACCTTGACCTGCCGCAAGTCAACCGCCGCATCGTCCCGGTCCAGCAGGTCCCGCAGGTCGCAGTCCAAGCACTCCAGCACAACATACACGCTGCTGCTGCCAAACCCGAAGATCACGTCCTTAAGCCTGCGGCGGCGGGGCCGAGGGCAGGCGAGGGGCTGGGCGTTCCCGCCGGCGGCGCGGTTCGAAAGCGGCGGTCAAACGGGGCACGGGTGATGCGCGCATGCGCGCAGGCGCGGTGCCAGACCGCGCGCCGCTATCTACCCTGGGCGACGCTCACTCGACAATGTTCTCGTGCTTGAGCTCCTTAAGCAATGAAATCTCCCGCAGGGTGGAGCTGGGGAGCCCCTGGTCGTCGAAGCCAAATCGAAGCTTTTTGAGGGCGATGATCTCGTCCGTCTCCCGGTTCTTCGCCTTGTAGACGACCGCATATGAGCCGCTGCCCAGCTCTTGCACGCGCACCCATCTGTACTTGCTGAGCGCGGTGGACAGGCCGAAAAGGTTCACGGGCGTAGTAAACGCGCCTCCTTGCCAGCCGTACGCCTGCAGAATGGTCTCTAGGCTCGAGTCGCTGCTGAGCCTCAAGCAGTCGGCCACCAGCGGCCCCAGGAGGGCGTTGGCCTGGACGTGGTCGATGCACGGCACGCGCAGGCGCTTCAGCTGGGTGAGCAATCGACTGAGAGGGCTGCTGTCGCTCTCCCTGCCCCGCTTGCGAGATGTCACCGGCGACTGAGACATCGCGCTGGGCCGGGGGAGAGCCGTGAGGCGAGATCGGGATGCGGGCGCTGTGTCAGGCCATGGTGGGTGCTTTCGTTGTGCAGAAGTGACAATGGAATGAACGATAGTGCCGGTGCTGGGGGCTATGAGTGCCATGCGAAGCTGGCGGGGCCTGACACGGCACCGAGGCGCTTCGTGGGTGAGTATCTTGGGCCGCATGGCTGCGCCACGCGCTGCTTGCAACGCACGCGAGGGCGATCGCTCGTACCCCGGCGAAGCGCACTCAAATTGGCGTGCAATTGTGGACATCCATCTAGTTTCGGCCGCGCAGAGATCGAGGGGCTCATCATCGGCGCTGGTCACGTGCGGTCGGTTGAGCACCACACCAACCACCGCCCCGGGACGTGCCAGCGCCCCATTGGCACCCGCCGCCCCGATTTGCTCGCCAACGCCGCAATCACCGCCAAGCCCCAACCCTAGAGACGGCCTCGCGTCGCTCATCAGCCGCGCCGGCTGCGTTTCTGGTCGGGCGCCTGCGCGTCGCGCGTCGCGGGGCCGTGCGGGTGACGCCAGCGCACCTGCACCCGTCGGTGGGAGCTGCGACTGTGCCCCACAAGATTGGGGTCTAGGTGAGCCCCAGCCGTCCACTTCCATGCACGCGTAACAGACGCCGCGGCCCTGGCGCCCCGTCCTCGACAGGCGTCGCCCAGACGCTTTCTTCTGTGGTGGGGGTGGAGTGGCTGCCCCAGCTTCCTTTTCAATTCCCCCTTGTTGCTAGTTGACCTTGAGACGGACGCATGAATCTAATGTGCGTTTGTTGACCATTGAAAGCAATGCGAAAGGTGCCGCGGTGCCTGCAGGCGAGGGGGCCCGCGTGAGCCGTTGCGACTCGAGCTGAGCAGCTGGTGACGGGCGGCTGCCGGCGCACATGGGCGCGCGCTGGCGCGCTTTTCCTGGTGCGCCGCGACCGAGGCGCCGGTGCTTCAAGCCGCTGGCGCCCCGCGGCGCGGCGCCCAGGGGCTCGTACGTGCGCAAGGCGAGACGGCCTCGGCCTTGGTTCGATCAAGACCGCGACGCGTCCTCGTCCGGACCGCGGTGGCCTGCGCCCTCGCCTGCTGCCGGTTGAATTGCTAGCCCTGATGAGCCATCAGTAGTGCACGGGCAGCACGGTTTAATCTGGAGGCTGAGCTGAAACCCACGCTGGACCTTGGGCGCCGCTGACGGCCTCGACTGCTGCGGGCTCAGGGTTGGTCCTCGAGTCAATCCGCCAGGCAGCAACCCTGGCCTGAAAGATGAGCGTCCTCACGGATGGTGCGGAAGAGGTGTGGGCGCGGTGGTGGAGGCGGGGAGTGGAGAACGGCGGATAGTGCCACGGGGCGCGCGGGCGCAATGGCATTGTGCAGTAGTGGTGTAGATGTCTAAGCAGAGGTGATGCCTGCACCGTTCCGGCGATATGCCACACCCGATCTTGTACATGGTGTGCAGTCAAAGGTGTAGGCTACAACTCTAGCAAGCCATTGTGGTAAAAAGTTCAGACGAGGCGCTTGCGGGCACAAGGCACAAGTGTCATGGGTGGGTCGGATGGTTAGTCAAGTGACGCCCAGCCCAAACCAACTGCATCAATCTGCACCACCGCAGCAAATCATGGAATCCGTTAAGTATCTCACGCATGTTGCGCTCTCAGGTGTTCAATCCTGCGCAGGAGCACAGTGTGTGCGTGGCGTGCGTGCGGTAGACTTCTTCAGACTCAGTTGTCTGATGACCCGAATTTTCATGACTGCTTATCGCATCTGAAATCTCTTAGCAACTGGGACCGCTGAGCTGGGCCAGGCAGCGGTCCCCTCGAGCTCGCAGCATGGGCTCCGTGGGGAACTGCTTGATTGTTTTAAGTATCATGTATGCAGCGTTTCTGCCTCTGAGTGCAGCACAGGCCGTGATGGATGGCTCAAGTGCAAATATCGCGGAACACCTATTTATGAGCCAAGTTGTCTTCAGTGGGTGAGCGTGCGTGCCTCGGCACTGCAACGTACCAGACACCACGTGCCCAGCCTGCCGGGCACCAGCAAGTGCCACCGCTGCTCGCCGCGGCCGCCGCCTCGCCTCGTCGCGCCAGGCGCCGCGCCCCTGCCGAGCGCCCCCGCCCATCGCGCGCCGGCCGCCGCCGCCGCAGGTTCCTCATTTTCTTCATGCAGGTCGGCTTCGTAGCGCTCGAGATGGGCAGCGGGCGCGCCAAGAACGTGCGCAACATCCTTCTTAAAAACCTCGTCGATGTCATGCTCGCCGCAATCTGCTGGTGGGCCGTCGGCTACGCCTTTGCCTACGGCGCCAGCGCGGGCGGCGTCATCGGGTGAGTCATCATGACGCGCCCCCCACCAGCGGAGACGCGGGGTCCGCAATGCGTCCTGCCGGCAGGGGGAGCCGCGCTGCTCTTTGCGCCGCACCACGCCATGCGGGCAGCTAGCAGGCAGGCGCGCCCTTCTGGGGCGGAGTCCAGATGTGGAGGGAGTCTGGGCGCCTGGCGGCCGCTCGTGCAGCAGCCCCTGACGTTGACTGGGCGCGTTTCTCGCCCCAGCGGCAGGGCGAGCCGCCCCCCTAGGCCCGCACTTCACCGCGGAGCACCCGTCCGCCCCAAAAGCCGCCGCCGGCGGGCGGGCGCGGCGCCCCGGCGTCCCCCGGGCGGCCGTCCGGACGTGCCCCTGCCGCCGCCAGCCGGCGCGAGGCGCCCTGCCCTGCATCCCCCGACTGCCTCGTGCCTCGATTCCCCTGGACCCTGAACCCTGATGAGCACAGCTCACCCACCCCACCCCACCCCACCCCCTGGCAGAGCGTCACACTTCTTTTTCGAGGCCGAGAGCCAGTCCTCGCGGCCGTGGTTCTTCTCCTGGACGTTCTGCGTGGCGGCCTGCACCATCGTCAGCGGCTGCCTGGCGGAGCGCACGCGCCTGGGCGTGTACCCGGTGCGCGGCGGCGGCTGCGGAGGCGGGGTGTTGCCTGTGTTGTTTTTGAGGAGCGCTGCAGCCGTGGAGGAAGGGGGCAAGACGGACGGGCGGCGCAGGAGTTGGAGAATCTCGAATTTGAACCCTACACACTGATTCGTCAAACCTAACCTAGAGGGTGGGGCCCTGAAGTCGCTTGGCAGCCGCGTTTGCAGGCGTTGACGGGTGCGATTGCCGCGTTTGTGGCTGCCCCCCCCCCTGCCTCCCTGCCCCCTTTGCAGGCGTTCACGGCCGCGATCGCCGCGTTTGTCCACCCTGTGACTGTCCATTGGCTGTGGTCGCCAGACAGCTGGCTGGCGGGGGTGTCGGAGTGCAAGCCCCTCGACTTTGCCGGCGGCACGGTGGGCGCAGTGTGATTGCCGCGCGCGTGTGTGTGTTGTGTGTGTGTTGTGTGTGTGTGTGTGTTGTGTGTGTGTGTGTGTTGTGTGTGTGTGCGCGCGCGCGTGTGTGTGTGTGTGTGCGCGCGCGTGTGTGGCCCAGGCGCAGCAGGGCGCGAAGGCATGCTTGCGGCCCCGGCACTCAACGTGGGCGCGAGGGGTGGGCGTTCATCTGGCATGGGCGGCGGGCCGAGAGCGCAGGCCCGCGGGCAGCGCGGCGGGCGCCCGCGCGTCCTAGGCGCGCTGCGGGCGGCGGCCAGGCGTGGCGGGCGCCTGGGGGCACGGCGGTCGGGGTCTTAGTAGCTGGGCTGCTGGCGCCAGCGCGGCGTTGCGGAGGCGGTGGGCGAGTGATTGAGGCCCTTGCGGTGTGGGTGGCGCCCCGGCGGCGGCGGCGGCGACTGGGATGGTCCCTAGCGGCAACGCCTGGCGGCGCGCAAGGGCAGCGGCGGCGGCGGCGCCTGCGGCTGCGGTGACGGCGCATGCGGCCGCGGCCGCGGCCTCGACGTTGGCAGCAACCAGCAGCGGCGGAGCGGCAG
>NW_014009399.1:0-4832 GCF_000611645.1 Monoraphidium neglectum
ACCCAGTACTGCTTCAACCTCATCAACTTCCTGTTTTATGGGCCGTCTATTTATGTCTCAGCCAAGGACTTCATGCTCGTCGGCTCCACCTGGCCGTCGGGCGTGTCCGCGCGCAACCTGGCGCATTGGTGAGCGCCCCCCGCGCCGCCCCCTCCCCCCGCGCCGCCGGCACAAGGCAGGTGCAGCCGCGCCTCGCGCGCCACGCGGCCCCCGGCGCGAGCGGCCGCGTCGCTCTCGCTCGCCGGACCCTGGCTGCAGGAGGCTGGCCTTACCACAACCGTTTGCAACCGCCCCTACCGCCGGCGGCCGCCTGAGCCGCCGACGAGCGGCCCCAACACCAGCTCCATTCATCGCTCCGGCCGCCGCCCCGACAAGCGTTCCAATCGCCCTCAACCGCCGCCCCAACCGCCGCCCCAACCGCCGCAGGTCCCAGATGTTCCACACCGCCAACGGCATCCTGATGTACGACTTTGGCCAGAACTGCTCTGAGAGCTGGACCCAGCAGCCGTTCCAGGAGAGCTGCAACCAGGCCAAGTACGGCTTTGACACGCCACTGCAGTACGATCTGAGAAAGGTGTCGGCGCCCGCGGCGCTGTTTGAGGGTGAGTGGTGGGGGTGCGGAGGGGGAATGCGAGGAGGCAGGGGCGCAGGCGAGCAGGTAGGCGCCGGGCGGGGCGTGGGCAAGGGCCGGGCATGCGCGCGGGCGTGGGGAGAGGGCGGCATGTGCGTGTCGCCGCTGTCCGCGCCAGACGGTGCGCGCCGCTTTGCGCCTGCTATGCCGGCGCCGCCGTCCCGTGCCCAGCCCACCAGGCCCGCCAGGTCCCTTGGTTTCAAACCCGTCCGCGACACCGTGCGCACGCTGCCCGATCCTGGCCTCCTGCTTGCGCACCCCCCTGTCGTCTCTCCATCCCTGCCGCCCCCTCTTTTTTGTCCCCCTCCCAAAAGCAAGCACACACGCACACGTGTCTACACATTCGCGGACACACAACCACACGCACACGCAACCAAACACACGCGCCCTGGACTCACGCACACATAACACTTACACATGCACACAAACGCAATGAATAAACACACATTACGACGCACAAACTTGCGTCACACACACACACATCCAATCATACACACACACTCTCTCTCACCCCAGCCCACAAGCTTGTGCGCGCCCCCATGCGCCTCCCCCCCCCCCTCCCCCAGGTACCGATGACCTCATGGCCACCCAGCCCGACTCTAAGGTGCTGCAGGCCACCTGGAACTCCACAGTGCTCTTCAAGAAGATCTACCCCAAGGTCGCCCACATGGACTTTGTCTGGTGAGGGCGCCGGCCACCAGCGGGCGCCACGCGCCGCGCTCGGCGCACCGCGCTTGGTGGCGTGGGGCGCTGCTGCTCAGCTCCGCGGCTGGCGGCCCCGCCTGTGCGCGGTCGGGGCTGCGGGGGCCGCCGCGTTTCGTGGGGCTGCGCGGCGCACGGTTGCCTTCCTCAAGCCGTCCAGAGGGCGGCGGGGCTGCCGCCCACGGTCACGCCAAAGTGAATCATCAGCTTGTACCGCCCACCCGTCTTGCCCACCCACCCGCCCGCCCACCAGCCCACCCCCTCCCCCTCCTCACGACCACCCTGCAGGGCGCGGAGGCCCGTGATGAAGCAGGACATCATCAACACGCTCTGGGGGGCGGCGGACAAGGTCGTGTGATGTCATGGTTGTGTCATCACGACGGCGCGCGCGCCACGCCCGGCGTTCGCAGGCCCAGGCCTTGCGCCTCCGCCCTCACGGCCCTGGCCCGGGCGCGCCGGACAGGGACGGGGGTTGGCACGGCGGGACATGCGGGCGCTTGCACCGCCGCGTTTGGCCCACGCCGAGCCCGGGGCCCCTGGCGCGGGGCTCTGTCGGCTCGGAGCGGCGCCCGTGCGGCAGCACCGCGGCCGGGCACGCCGCCGCGCGGCGCGCCCGCTTTTGTGTCCTTCGCCGTGGCACGCGCCGCGATTCCTTTCGTCGCGCGCTGTTCGTTTGTACGCGCGTGCCTGCCTCTTCCTGTGACCCGGTCCCTATTAAGCACCGCGCCCTGTTGCACAATGCGCCACCGCCGCACCTCGCGCGGGCGTGCAGGAGCTGGCATTACAGCGCCCGAGCGTCCGCAGGGGCCCTCCTGGGGGCCGCCACAGGGACAGCCCAGCCCGAGAGCCACGGCCCGGCCCGAGAGCCGCCGCCCGCGTTGCCGGAACGATTTCGGGAACGATTGCGGGGACCGCCGTCGCAGCCGGCTGCGAGCGGCCGTGTTTTTTGCTGCCAGGCTCTCGTTGTGCGGAGCGCGGCCCGCGGCCCCCTCGTGGGCCCTTCACGAAAAACTGTCCCCCGCAAAGTGATGAGATGCGACGCATTGCTCACTCAACGCACGCACAGCACGCACCAGCCGGCAAGCTCTGTCAAGGACGTGCGGCCGACTGGCCGCGTCTTCCCCTGCCGGCGGGCGGTGCCGCGGCAGGGCGCAGCGCAATGAACTTGACCTGTCAGCTGAACGAACTTGCGCTGCCCATGCCTGAGTCCTATCCAAAAGGAATGGCTGCGGTCGTGGCGTGCCACTTTGATTGTTATCCCCAACATTATCTATCTTGCTGCGCGTGTTTATGAATTAGTATCGCTGTAATGACAACGGTGATTAGTGTCACCCAGCTGCAGGCGTACAAACAGGGGTTATGGATGCTGCTGCTCTGAGGCAGAGGCGGCAGGCCTGCCTGTGACGCAGCATGACGTCATCCTGACGCCTGGCTGTCGCCCCGACGCGAGTCGCAGCCGGCCAGTGCATGTGCACGCGCGCAGGGCAACGACGAAGCTGTGCGCTGTGGGGCAGCGACGGGTCGTCTGCACACTGGCGGGGCTGCGTGGTGCCTCCGAATGTGCAAATACACCTTCCATGGAGGCACCTGGCCAGGTGCCCCTCGGACCAGCGCACGCGCATACGGGAAACCTGGGGTGCGCCGCGCCACGGGTAGTGCAGAGTAACCGCGCGTGTGCTGGCACCTGTGGGCCTGCTGGTGAGTGAGGGTGCAGCTGAGTGGTGGCAAGTTGGCGGCAGACGGTGTTCTAAGCAGACATGCAGGGGCGGGGCCCGACGGCGGACCTGGCTGCCACGTCGCAGACGCGATGGAGGAGTGGGGCATCGACGCCACGCGTGCTGAGCGGTTGAATCACAGCCGGTTCAAGCGCTTGCTGTGCAGAACCCTGCCATGTGTATTGGAGTGCCGGCTTGTCAAGGAGCGTGCTCAAAAGCCTGCCTTGGACGCATACATGTCTCGTTCTGGTGATGGACCTGTGGCATTCGACCATGCCAAGGCCTACCTAACAGGTGCCGGAGCATGCAGCCGTGGTAACGAGCTCGTCCTCCAACTGCGCACTGGCTCTCTCCCCCTTGCCTCGCACACAGGGAAGTTCAGCCGTAGCTGGCGATAGGACCCCTCTGATATTTCTCACTATTGCTGCCCTGTCTGCTCAACTGGAATTGAGTCAGTGTCTCATGTTCTATTGGACTACCCCAAGCACGAATCAGTGCGTGGAGAGCTGTGGCTTGGACTGGAGGACGAGATGGCGCCTGAATGTTGGCATATGTTGCAGCAGATGCAGATTGAGGAGAAAGCTTGCAAATTGCTTGACTTTGATCTCCTTGGTGGCTCTGTGCTTGCTGATATTGTTCCCCCTATGTGTATGCTTGATGGCAGATCCGTTGGAAGGTTAATAATGAGGAGGTCCGCTCTGATGAGCGCATGGCCGTTGGCAGTGATGCTATGGCATGAGTAACTTGTATATCTATCTATCATACAGCGAGAGAAACATTTGGGGCTTGGGGGTTACACGCAGATTCATGAGTCATCTAGGCGGCCTGCAAGGGGGGGCATTTTAGGGGGGGAGGCACGCGCTTGCAAGGGCGCAGCAGCCTGCGAGTGGAGGCGGCGGCGCCACCAAAGCCCGCCGGCGCTCGCACGTCGGCCGCGGGGCGCGGTGGCAGCGGGCGCCATCGCGTCCCCATAGGACGGCGCATCGGGCGGGCGCGTTTCCCTGACACTTGGGACGGGCAGCAGGGGCGCGTCTGCGCGTCATGGAGGGAACAAACGCACCGCGCATTGGCTTGTGGTCACGAGTTTGCTGCGGACGGCTTTCGGCGGTGGCTGCTCAAGTGGCTGCTCTCCTGACGCTCTGTTGTTGTCTGCCGCACTACTGACCGGCCGTCGGCCAAAAAACCAGGGGGACAGCCACCGTCATACGGGGCGACGACGTGCATCATCCCGCCGTGCTGGGCGCACCGCCTGCGCGCTGGTCACTTTGGGACTGCCTGGGCGGAGCTGCGGGCCACCACCGGGTACAGTCAGCAAGCAGGGTCAACTGCCAGTGGTGACATCATGATCAGCCAGCACAAGGGGCGCGCGGCTGCTCGAAGTTACATATATACCGTATGCATGATGACACACGCGTGCTTAAGCAGTCGACGCGTCAGACGCGAGCGCACGCCGCCCGCCAGGAGAGTGCGCAGCGGGCGCCGCCTCCTGCAAACACAGGCCGGCGGCGGCGCGGCCGCTGGGCGTGAGGTGAGGCCACTGTGCCTCACGATGCACCCCCAACGGGAGCGGTCACCACACCGCCAAAGTACTGTGATGTCATCAAAGCCTCAAACTGATGGGCATGTATATAAAATTGCGATTCCGGCTTCAGCTTCGTCGTTGGCGCTGGATGGACCCTCTAGTCTACAGCCGTCCCCCAAAAGTAAGAGCAGCGAGACCTGCATGCAAGCGACCACCGGGCACTGGCCCGACGGCGCCGCGCACGCACGGTCGTGCACGCGCC
>NW_014009398.1:0-4829 GCF_000611645.1 Monoraphidium neglectum
GCGTGGCGCCGCAGGCGCACGAGCCACGCGCAACAGCCTTACGACGGTCGGCCGCCGCGCGGCGGCCCCGCCCACCTCGCCGGTGGGCTTGTTGTCGGAGCGCACGACCAGCTGCACGCCGTTGGGCTTGAGCCTGAAGCCCTCGAAGAACTGGATGATGTCCAGCTGGGTCGCGTCAAAGGGCAGGCTCTTCATCTTGATGACGCTGTCCATGTGGTGCGCGTGGCCGCCCTGGAGGGGCAGCGGGCGGGGCCGTTTAGGTGGCGGGCGACTCTGAGCACCGGGTGCCCTTATCGCTGACAGGGCAGCTGCATGGAAACTGCCGCTCCTGCTGGCGCGCAACACGGCCGCCCAGACTGCAGCTACGTGCGCGCAGCGCCCATGGCTAAGCCCCAGGCCCCGTTTCCCTGATACTGGCGCCAGCTCGGCGGCTGCCGCGTCGCACCTGCTGCGCCACCATGTTCTGCTGCAGCACCGCCTGCTGCATGTCCGCCACGTCAGACTCGAGCGTGGGGTAGACGCGCACGTAGCGGTCGCCCCACTTCTCCCCAAAAGTCTCGCGGTCCTTCTGGCAGGCACGGCGGGCCTCCTCGGGGTTCTCAAAGCACACAAACGCCTGCGACAAAGGAGACAAGGGAGGCGCGCGCGCGCAAGCTAAGTGGGTGCGTGTCGCTCAGCTCGCGCAAACAAGCATGAGAGCGCTGCCGAACGGCTGCGCAAGCCGGCGCATCGTATCGAGCAAGCCGCGGGCATGGTGCAAGCACGGCAGGTTGACGCTGAGGGCAGCAGGCTGCGGGGCGCAGCACACCTCGCCGTTCAGGCGCCCATCGGCATGGCGCTTGAGGTATACAGCGGTGTTGCACAGCGTGAAGCCCTGGTAAAACTTCAGGACGTCGTCGACGCTGGCCTTGAAGGGCAGGCCCTTCATCTGCGAGGCGATTCGTCGCCGAGGGGAACCCCGCCACATCGTCCGTTGGCGGTGCCGCAGCGCGCATGGGGCCAAGCGCGCAGGCCGGCAAGGATGACACCGAGGCTGCTGCTGCACCAACGATGCAATAATAAAGCCCTAAGTCGATCTCCGCCACGGTTGGTGCAGGGAAGTCCGCGACGAATGCCTCACACCGCGGGCGGCCCTCGTTTGACGACCGAGCTGGCAGGCCCGCGCCCGACCCCATCTCAGCTTCACTGGATACATATATAGGCCCTAATGTCATCTAGAAATGCGCCCGTGCTTGGCCTCTCGCCAAACCGCCGTCCAGCGGCCAGACCGATCAGTCCGCGTTCCCAGACCCGCCTTAGCCCGCTCTGGAGATGATGCAAGGCTTACCTTCACCACCGACCCATCCAAAGGCAGCTGCTTGGCACTGTCCGCGCCGAACGCGCGCGCAGTCTCAGCTGGCGCGACTTCGGAGCCCATGTTATGGTGTCTTGGATGCAAAAGTGGCTTCAAAAAGTCGTTCTAAGCCTGCTTATCGTGTAGGGCACGGGTCCTGGACAAGCGCGGCGCGACAAACACGTTGAGCGAGCTATGTGTATAAGAGGGGGGTCCCACAACAACGATTCGACCACAACAAGCGAATAGTGTGCATTGGCAGGCGTGTTGCTTTGTGTACGCAAGGCGAACGAAAAAAGCGCACCTGCTTGCCTTTACTAGTGGTAGGGCACTTGATCACGGCATGGGCAATCGCAATTGGCTCAGCATTGCGCTTATGGTGTGCAATTTGTCATCTCAGCAACTGCAGAGGGCGTCTGATGGGCTCACAGAGGTTGCCGAGTGTCGCCGGCTGCAATCGTATTGGATGCAGTGCACAAGGGCCCTCACCCACCCAAGCAGCCCGAGAATATATGTAGAGGCCCTGCAGCCAGGGGATATAGAATGCAACCGTGTGCACTGTCAGGTCTGCATCGTGCCCTGTATGCCACCCGTCCTGCCAGAAGCATCGTCAGTGTCATCAGCGCCGCCAGCAACCCCGCATGAAATCACCACACACCTACTTCCACTCAAGGACAACACAGTTACTGGCAAGGAGTCGCATGGCATGCTGCCGCACGGTTTGCATTCGGCTTCTGAGAGCCCCCACGTGTGAGCAATTCAACACAGCTGCCACGCTGCCACGCTGCCACGCGTGCGTGGTGGGCATAAAGCCGTGATTGCAGGGCAACAGAGCCTAGGGTGCCTTGTGTACTTTGATGCCCCCCACCGGAACCCCGGCTGCCAGCCTGGCCCGTAGCCCTGCGCGCTGTGCCGCAGACAGCCTGCAGCTGCTGCGGTCCAGGCGCACTCCTGTGGGGGCTGTGGGCCGGGACACCGCCGCTGATGCCGCCTCTGGAAGGGGCAGCGCCGCGTCTCTGTCACCCTCCTCGCTGCCATCGCTGCTGTCTTCCTCGTCACTGCTGGTCCCAGAGCAGGAGCCGACCATGTCGCTCCCGATGCAGCCCCCGTCGCGTGCGCCGAGCGAGCTTCCTGCGCCAGCTGCGTCCCGGCTGTCGCCCTGGTCCTGGCCTTGGCCTCCGCGTGCCCAACGGCTGCTTTGGCTACCGTCTTCTTCATCAGACGACCCGGGCCCGCTGCTCCCCTCGGCATCTCGGCCTGCATCTGCAAAGTGCATGAAGTGCGCCCCCACCCGCAAATGCCATGCGCCGCGTCAGGCCAACGTCCGCTACGTTCCCATGCCCGGTGCATGGTCGCTGCAATTGCGTCATCCTCGCAGCCTCGGCCAGCCTGCTGGGTGCGCCAAACCGTCGTGCGCTCAATGAGCGGCGCATGCCTGGAGCAGATATGGCGCACCCAGGCGGAGTTTTGTCCTCAGGAGCCGCCTTGCCTCAGCAGCAGCCGCGTTGCCAGGGTCCAGGGTGCAGACTGTGCAGGGGCGCACGAGACTGTGGGGCTCAGGGGCGGACACATGGTTAGGAAGCAAGCGGTGGCTGTGGGGCATGCACACTGGCGCACCAGGGGAGAGCTGCTGCACGCACTTCTGCGCACCTTCCTGGGCACTGGTGAGGGCGGCCGCGTAGTCGCCAGACTTCAGTGCTTGAACTAGATCCTGCTGGTGCTGCGAGATGTGAAAGTACGCCGGTCAGTGTTGCGCAGGATCGCGCTTTGCAGCACATGTTGCGGCTTCGTGTCGCAGCACTCTGCATCACGCGGGCACTAACCCACCATCAACGCGGATGATTTTGTACCACGGTAGGTGTCACAGCAGGTATCGGGACGGTGCCAGCCATGCAGAGCCTCATTGCTGGGTCGCTCGCTGCTTGGTCGCGCGCACATGGCTGTCAGATCGTGTTGACTGGATTGGACGGCGGTGCTTGGATTGCCTGAGTGGCCTCCAACTCACGAAAATAAGACAGATGATTTCACAAGTATCGGGTGTGGTAAATCGGAGTATTACCATATCGTAGGTGACTCGCAGGTTCGCCAGAGTTACCGAGACCCGCGCCGACGCGTATCCCTTGCACCGTCACGAGCAGGTACCACATTATTGTGAAAGTTGTGCTCTTCATCATGATCGCTGTTGCATGTATACGAGGGAACATGATCCGCGATGGCTCTCTGATCTCCATCTCGCGCAGCACGCTGCATAGCTCAAAGTCCGCTTGATTTAGGCGGAATGGGATGCTGACAGATTTGATGCGCATGGCAGTCCGCATGTGAACAGTAGCTGCGTACCCGCAGTGCACACACACCCCGCGCGCACCCTACCCGAAGTGTGCGCCGCCGCGTACCCGCTGGACAGCGAACGGCAGCCGTATACCTTTGCTGGGGGGACAAGATGAGCGCCAAGAAGGCTCTCCGCGCCGCAAGGGAGCACCTTGCCGCGAAAAACTACCAGGAGGCTGTCGCAGAGTGCAAGGAGGCACTGGCGCAGGATGCCAAGTGCTTCGAGGCTTACCTGTGAGTGCTGCTTCCGCGCGACAGCAGATCGCAGCCCTCGCTGCCCCTCATGCAGGCGGCGCCGGCGCGCCCGGGCGGGCGCGAGCGGGCCGCGTCGGTCGCGCCGTGCCATGCCGCACCGCTGGGACCGTGGCGTGTGAGCGCGTCGCGAGCCCGTCGCCCGTTGCGTCGTGCGCCCGCCGTGACGGCCGCCCCGCCCTCTCCGCCGCCCCTCTTGGCCCCCCCAGCTACATCGGCAAGGCTACGTTCATGCTCGGGCAGCACGATCAGGTGCGTGGTGGGAGCGCGAACACCTAGCCGGCCCCCGCCGCCCTTCACACCCCAGCGCTCGAGCCGCCCCGATCCCTTCTGGGACCACGCCCGCGCCCGCGGCCGACCTGCCTTTTGCTGAGCCCGCCCCCCGCCGCCTGCCGCCCGCCGCGCGGACTGCGCCCCCGCGCGCCGCGCAGTCCGAGGCGGCGTACCAGCGGGCGCTGCAGCTGAACGACAAGTCGCCGCAGGCGTGGCAGGGGCTGGCGGAGCTGCACTCAGAGACCAAGCAGTGGGCCAGGGCGGCGGACGCATATGATGCGCTGGTGAGATGCGCACAAAGGCGGGCCTCGTTTTGGAGCCGTGGCCGCGGGAGGGGATCAAGAGATGCACATGCGCTCGCGGCCTCGTGGCGGCGGCGTCGGCGTCGGAGGGTGCCGCTGCGGTTGAGGCGCCCGGCCGCCGCCCCTGCGCCCGCCACCGCCTCGGCTAGGTCCACATGTGCCACCGCGGGGACCCCGCGCTCGCCGGGAAGCTGCCCGGACTCACGCGCCGCCTGGCGGAGGCGCACCTGCAGTGCGGGCAGCTGGAGGAAGCCGAGGGGGCGCTGATCGACTTCCTGGGGCAGCACCCGCCGCCGGCCGGCGCCGCCGCGCTGCTGCTGGGGCCGCGCTCCCTAGGATCC
>NW_014009397.1:0-4825 GCF_000611645.1 Monoraphidium neglectum
GGGGGGCTGGTGGGGCGCTGCCGGCTGGGCTGGGCGTCCAGGCGCCCACGGCGCGGGCAGCTGGGGCCCCTCTTTCCTCAGTCAGCTGGTGTCGCATTCCAGGCCTTATCAACACAGCAAGCGTCCCTGGTTTGGGTAGGCAGCCCTGCCATCCAAAATGTCATCAGGCGCTGCCATTATACATGTTCCCACGGGGTGAGACTGCAAATCTCTTGGCGCGCGACCCAGGACGCTGCCCGCGCTCACTAACCCTGCGCTCCGCCCCGGGTCACCCCCCTTGCAGATGGTGCGCCGCTGCCGCGCGGCCGACGTGCTGGTCGCGGCCATGAGCCGCCCCGCAAACTGCGGCATCGAGTTCAGCAAGAAGGGGGTGCACCAAATTATGGCAGACTGGGCCGGCGCCGCGCAGAGGGAGGACGAGCGGCGGGCGGCGCGGGGGGTCGCGCGCGCGGCGAGGCGGCGGCGAGAGGAGGGGGCCGTTGGCGACGGCGGCGGCGGCGGCGGCGATGGAGAAGGCGCAGAGGCGGCGCGGCAGCAGGATGAGAGTGGGGGCGAGGAGGACGAGGACGAGGGCGAGGAGGCGACGGCTGACAGGCTGGGGCGGCGGCGCGCAGCCCAGGAGCGCGTCTGGGCGGAGCGGCGCCACAAGGCTGCGCGCGCGGCGCTGCCGCGGCTGGAGGCGGTGTGCGCCGCGATGGCGCCGGCCGGGCTGCGGCCGGACCGGACGACGGTGTACACCTTGGTGCGGGCGGCGGTCAACGCGGGGCGCCCCGATAGAGCGGCGGCTCTGGAGGCCGAGCTGAGGGCGTTGATAGGGGAGCGGTCAAAGCCGAGCCTGGACAGGCTGCTCGCGGCGTCGGAGGTCGGGCGGGAGGGCGGCGACGGCGGCGCGGGCGGCGGGGAGTAGGGGCGGTGGCCGTTGTAACAGGGCGCGAGGCTGAGGCTGCCTGCGGATGCGCGGGCCGGGCGCGGCGGCGCGGGGGCGCTTTTCGGATCGCGGGCTTTTGGCTGGGCGGCATGGAGGGGTGCGGTCCCGCCTCGTGCGCTCAACGCTTGCCGCCTGACCGCTGCCGCCTGATTCATAAGTGAGCCAGCGCAGCGGGAATCCAAACATGGCGCCCACAGCAAAGTTACACGCTCCAGTCGGCAGCCGCGGCGGCGGCGTCCGCCTCCCCCGGCGCGGCCGGTTCCTTGCTGCTGACTTTGCATCCCTTGAGCACCGCGGCCGCCGCGGGCCCCAAGTGCGCGTTGGCCGCCAGCACGCGCCGGCTGTTAACGTGCCAGGGCCCGCCGCTGGGGTCGAGCAGCTGCCCGCCGGCTTCCCTCAGGATGATGGCGCCGGCCGCCACGTCCCAGCAGCCGCCAAAGCCGATCTGCGCGCGGCAGGGGCGTGGTGACGTCACCAGGCATCAGCATCGCGGCGCCGGGCGCCGGCGCAGCATTATGCGAGCCCGCAGGGGCCGCTGAGGGTGCAGCCGGGGTCGCCGGTGGCAAATAATTATGTGGTGGCGAGGACGCAGGCTGCGGCAGGAGTGCAGGAGGCCTAGCAGGCGGCCCCGGCCCTCTGGAAAGCGGAGAGCATGCTGATTGTGCATGGATCGGCATTCGCTGTGCGCCCCCACCTCGTAAAACGCGTCGAGCCGGCCGCAGGCGACGCCGCAGATGTTCATCGCGCAGGAGCCGCAGCAGCGCAGGCTGCGTTTTGGGGGGGAGGCAGCGGCGGCGGAAGGATCAGGAAGCCGCCTTGAGTGCCGGGGCGCGTGCTGTGGTTGGGACGGCCCTGCCCTGCACAAAGTCCTGACACCTGAATTTGAAACTAATCGGCCGCTCCGAGCGTTAAACAGAGCCAAGACAGACGCCAGGCCGCGCCGGGCTGAGTCAAACCATTAGGCCGGGTCGCCCGCACCTTCTGGAGGCCGCGGTCAGCTGTTTGACCCGGTCAAGCATGGCCTCGACGGTCTCCGCGTCGCGCGTTGTGCCGATCTCTGTACCTACCAGGGCCTGCCGCAGGTCTGCGGGTTGGTTGCGGGGACGGGGCATGCAGGCGGAGGAGTGTGGAGAGGGGCGCAAAGAGGGGTTACGGAAGCGTGTCAGCGGCGGGGACGGTGATGCTCACGGGAGGAGGGACTGTGGGAGCGCGCAGGGACTGGGAAAGCGTGAGGGTGGGCTGTGAAAGATTGAGGCACACCGCCGCGACGCCGCAGGCGGGCACCCACGTTTGCATCCGTGACCCCGGCCGCACGCCCCGCGAGGCAGGCGGGCCGCGGCGCCGCAGCCCCGGCAAGCGCACGCACCCGTGGTGCCGCTGACACGTATCGGCCGGTCGTTGCGGAACGCGCCGCCGCCTTGCCTGGCCGTGAACAGCTCCTAATGAACCAAGGAAAGGCAGAGAGGGGTTCCTTCAAGCGATTGTGTAGTCGGTCCAGAGTCTCCTCAATACATCTTCTAGTGCCGGTGGATCCTCTGCAAACGCTCCTGGGCCGAAGCCCCAGGGCAGCAGGGTCGCCGGCCGCAGGCCAAGATTCCAAGGCAGGCTGGCCCCAAGCCGAGCCGGCCGGTCAGCTGCAGCGCAGAGGTCCAGTCCTGCCCGCCGCCCGCTCCGTGCAGCGGCGGCCGGAAGGGGCGCGTTGTTGCCTCCCATATTGGCGGCCCTCGCCGCACCTGCAGTATGGGGTTATACACCACCCCGACCACCGGCTCCTGTTTGACTGCCAGAGCCACGCACACGCAGCTGAAGGGGTAGCCGTGCACAAAGTTGGTGGTGCCGTCGAGGGGGTCCACCTGGGGGCGATGAGCGCGGAGAGGCGCACTTGGGAAAGCCAGCTCAGGGCGCTCCGCCGCCAGGATTGCGTCTGCTGGTTCCGCTCGGCCGCCGCGTGCGCGCGCCCGCCTCGGCTTCCCAGACGCCGCGGGTTGTTGGGGGATGCCGCTCGTGCGGCATGCGCGCAGCGCTGCATGTGAGCGTGGCGGTATGCGGCGTGGCGGCGGAGGGGGGGGGGGATGTTGAGGGCTCACCATCCATGTGGGTTCGTCGGTGAGCGTCACAGCACCGCCGGCCTCCGCCGCCTCCTCCTCCCCTATGAAGCTGTGCGCCGGGAACGCCTCCATCAGGCGCGTGCGGATGACATCCTCGCACTTCTTGTCCGTCTCTGTGACGAGGTCGACGTGGGATGACTTTGTTACTTCGCCCTTCGCGCCGTTGCCCCACGCGTCGGCGATGATCGCGCCGGCGACGCGCGCCGCATCCACAGCGACGCGGAGCGCTGCGTCCAGATCGATATCTGCCATTGAATTGACTACTTGTGGGGTCAATGGGCCATGCAGGCGCTCTGCTCCGGGCGCGGTGCTATTTGTTGCAGGGGTTGCAGCGGCTGCCAAAGGCTTCTCAATCAGATAACCTTCACACTATTACGTACAAAGTTCATATGTATTCAATTGACATATCTCTACTGTTTGAAGGCACCAAAAGGCATACTGCACCGATATGCTGCACACTCAACGTTGCCCGGCAGCACACGCCGGCAGAGGCGGCACTACGACACGCTACAGGCAGCAAGGATCATTGACATTGCACCATGGCGGTGTGCGACGACTGCTTCACCGCACCGATCTGGTTGCGTGCAGAACGAGGTCCACAGCGGACCAGGTGAGATGTTCAATTGTGCGTCTGGAAGGAGGTCTTGATTGGTGAGCTGAAGTCGCCGGCATGAGGTCGACAAGCACCCTCCGTCCTCAATGGGCAAAGTTAGCGCACGGCGTTCACGCCGCCGCTTCGCTCGATGCCCCGCGCGCAGCCGGCAGAGCCCGCCGCACCCAGCAGCAGCGTCGGCAGCAGCGGCGATAGCAGCAGCAGCAGCGAGCGGGATCCCAAGGAGGGCGCCGCGCCTGCGGCGCACTTGGAACCCAGCGCCGCCAGCCCTGGCCCCGCAGCAGCCCCGTCGGCGGCCCTGGCCGCGGCCGCACCCCCAAAGCCCGCCGATGCGGTTTCCGTCCTGAGGAGCGCGCAGCCCGTGGACCGCCTGCGCTACCAGGCCCTCCTGCTCTTCCAGCACTTTGATGCTGACGAGGACGGTGAGTGCGCGGGCGGGGGCGCTGGCCGGCGGCGCGGACGGCCGTAGGCGGAGGGCCGCAGGCCCGCTCGCGGCCGGCGGCGCCACCCAGACCCGTCTCGTTGGCCCCTTATCTGTTGATACCATGCGATGGTCAAGGCAGCGTGTGAGCCGAGGGGCTCGGTGTCTCGCGCCGTGCGTTTGTGGTTTGTGCCTGCATGCCTTCGCTGCGGCGTGAGCGCCCCGCAGGCCGCCCGGTGCAGCCCCTCCCCTGGCCACCCAACCGCCCTGTCCTGCCCTCCCTCCACCTCCCCTCCAAACCCCCAGGCGCCCTCAGCGCGGCCGAGCTGCAGTCGTTTTTCACCTACTCAAGCCGCAAGGTGGGGCGCTGGGCCACACACCCCCTCGCAGCCGGGCTCGGGAGGCAGGATTGGCTTTGGAATCCCAGTGCAGATGTTTGGGATGCACAGCTCTGCTGCCTGGTGTCGGATGCTTACTCCCAGTGCAGCCTGTGTAGTACTGTCCCGACAGGCTTTGCCTTGACCCCTCCGCCGTCCCCCCGCCCCCTGGGATCGCACAACCCCAGCTGATGTGGTCGCCGGGCCTGTCAGAGGTGCTGCAGGGGGTGCAGGCCGCTGCGCAGGCCTCCATCGGCGGCGGCGTCTGCAGCAGGGACCGCTTCCTGCAGGTGGGACTCTTTCGCTGCTGCTGCCACTGCTGCCGCCGCTGCTGCTGCCGCTGCTGCTGCTGCCGCTGCTGCTGCTGCTGCTGCTGCC
>NW_014009396.1:0-1511 GCF_000611645.1 Monoraphidium neglectum
GTGTGTGTGTGTGTGTGTGTGTGTGTGTGTGTGTGTGTGTGTGTGTGTGTGTGCGTGCGTGCGTGTGTGTGCGCGTGTGCGTGCGCGCGCATGCGCATGCGCGTGCGTGTGCGTGTGTGGAGGAGGGCGCTTTTGGACTTTGTGCAGTTTCTGGGGCTGGTTGGCAGGGCAGCAGCTGCTGGCGGCGGCGACGGTTGGTGGTGGTTGGAGTGGAAGGGGGGGAGGCCGGCAAGGGGGGTGCGCATTGCAAGGGGCGGCCCGCACATCTTGGGTACAAAGGCACGCGCGGCTGAGCTGTGTGTGCTGCCGCAGCACATAGTGCAGCTCGGCCGCTTGTGTCCAGGTCCCCAGCGGCAACGGCTAGCCCCTGCCCCCTCCGCGCACGCAATTCAACCAATTCACACACCCCATCCCCACTTGGGGGGGGGGGGTGCGCACCCCCACTGCCTTCTATTAGATACACACACACACGCAACCACGCTCGCTCGCGCGCATACGCACACACAAGAACACGCCCAAACAAACACGCACAAGCGCACAGTCAAGCGCTGCGCACCTCGCGCGCCGTCATTGACCGCGGCACCACCAGCACGGCCTCCATCTTCGCCCACTGCCTCTGGCCCAGCCCAAGCCGCGACAGGCCCCAGCGCCAGACCTCCTCCAGCCCGTCAAGTATCAAGTGGTCGGGCAGCTGCCCGCCGGCTTCCCGGCAGCCGCCGCGCTGCGCCAGGCCGGCAAGGCGGCCGCCCTCCATCGGCCAGCGGGCGGCGTAAGGGGCGTTTGGCGGGAGGAACAGGACCTGGATCGGACAAATGGGGGCGGGGAGGGGTAACGAGGCGCCGCGGTTGGCGGTGGAGCGAAGGGCACGGCGGGCTCCAGTGCTCCAGTGTTGTCTCCGACCAAACTTTGGCGCCGGGAGCCCTGGAGAAGCTCAAGACACGGCGCCGACAAGCACGGCAGTCGCACTGGTGTGGCGCATGGTTGATCGGGTGCAAAGGCGGGGACCCACCTCGTTCCCCAGGAAGCGGCCTTTGTGGCGCCGCCGCGGGGGCTGCGAGGCCGCGCCGGGGCTGCCAAGCTTGGGCGGCTGCTGCACTTGCTGTTTTTGCTGCTGCTCCTGCTGCTCTTGCTGCTTATCAGCATCAAGGCTGCCCTGCTTTCCTGCCAAAGCAGGGCTCCCTGGCTGTTGTTGTTGTTGCTGCGGCTGCTGCTGCTGCTGCTGCTGCTGCTGCTGCTGCACCGCGTCCAGAGGCGGCAGCAGCGTGTCGGCCCACCTGAAAGCATCCTCCCCCTCAGCCAGGCGCCGCTCCTTTATCGGGGCCGCCCCGATGCCGCCCTTCGCGCCGGGCGGCGGCAGCTGTAGCTGCAGCAGGCGCGCGGCCTCGTGCAGCGCGGCCGCGCCGGGCGCGCGGCCGGAGTAGTGTGCGGCGGCGGACGCTGCGGTCGGGGAGGTGGGCGGGGACGAGGGCGCCGCAGGCGCCGCCGCTGCCGCTGCCGCGCCTGCGGCGGGG
>NW_014009396.1:1977-2957 GCF_000611645.1 Monoraphidium neglectum
CCGCCGCTGCCGCTGCCGCGCCTGCGGCGGGGGCGGGCTCGGCGCCAGGGCTGCCGGGTGTGGCTGGGGCCTGCCAGTACGCCAGGCAGTGTGCGACGCCGATAGGCGCCGCGTCGGAGCCCAGGCCTAGGTACAGTGTGCGGCTGCCTGCGGTGCGAGGTGATCGTGCGTGCAGAGGGATGAATACGGCGTGCTGGCCGTGCGCAAGGGTGACTGTGCATCAGCATCGCCGCCAGAACACGGTCTGCACCCTCGCCGCGCCCCCTCACCCGGGTGGAACACGACCATGGAGCTGCCCTGGCCCGCCAGTAGTTCTGCAGCTGATAGACTCCTGACATCTCCCTCCGGATACGCCTGCATTGTGCTTGCTCCTGATCTCGCTCAGATCATCCTGGCATGGTGCTGGGTATTTTTGATGTGGTAGTATGGGTATCAAACTGCAATAAGAACTATCACTGACTCCTGTTATTGTATTGAGTACCTTCTATATAGTTGGATAGGGCCGCGGGACGGCTTGACCGTGCGTGTCAATCTGGCGCAGCCTGATATATAGAAGAAGAGTCAGATATCACATCTGTCACGCGCCTCGCACACTCGAACGGGCCTGGATGGCGCTGCCCGGCAGCAGTGACGCAGCGTCAGCGGGAGCAGGTGCCGCGCCGCAGCCGGCCTCGCCGCAGGATCCCCTTCGGGACCAGGGCAAGCTGCTGCTGCTCATCATCGACGGCGTTGGCGACGTCAACATCCCCGGGTTTGGGGACCGCACGCCGCTGCAGGTGGCGCACACGCCGAACCTGGATGCGATCGCGGGTGGGTCGGCCGCGTTCAGCAGATGAAAGCCCGCCTGATGCGAACGAATCTAGCCGGGGCGCCGTCCTCTGCGGAGCGCGCCGAGTTCAAGCCCCGGCCGCCGCGCTTACCCTGCGCGTGACCCCTACCCCTCATGCAAGCCCCGCGCCCTGTCGCCCACCCCACCCCCC
>NW_014009396.1:3468-5802 GCF_000611645.1 Monoraphidium neglectum
GCCCTCCCCCTCCGCCCAAATGCGTCCTCCCCGTCACGCCGCCGAAGCCGCCGGTCTCAACGGCCTGATGGACTCTGTCGAGCCGGGGCTGGCCTGCGGCAGCGACACCTCCCACATGAATGTACTGGGGTATGACCCCCGCAGGTGGGTCTTGGAGCGGCGGGGCTGATGACGGCTGCACGAGGGGCGGCAGGGACGGCAGGTGGTGGATCAGGGGTGGATGGGTTAGTCCCCAGGCTGCGGGTGCCTGCACCAGCAGCCGAGTACACAGGCCGCCCGAGGTTCGGCTCCCTTGCAGCAGGCTATGCCCCCACTTACTTCCCCCTTGTTTCACAGCCCGGCCCGCCGTGCGACGCGCCCCGCACCCCCTCACCCGCGTCCCCCAAACGACCTATCAATTAACACCCGCAGGTACTACCGCGGCCGCGGCGCGTTCGAGTCCATGGGGGCCGGCCTAGACATGGCCCCCGGGGACATCGCCTTCAAATCCAATTTTGCCACCCTCAACCCAGACACCGGCGTCGTGGAGAAGCGCCGCGCGGACCGCCAATTCGAGCACCTGGGACCCACGCTCTGCGCGGCGCTCGACGGTGCGACCCACGCGCGTGCCGCGCGCGCGCCATGCGGCCCCCCTTTTTCTAAGCGCCCCTAGACCCCGTTGATGCCACCTGTGGACCAACCAATCTATGCTTCTTGTTCCCGCTCATGCGCAGGCCTGGCGCTGCCGTCGTTCCCGCAGCACAGGGTGTCCGTGCGCTACGCCACAGAGCACCGCTGCGGCGTGGTGGTGCGGGGCGAGGGCCTCACGGATGCGATCTCTGGTGAGGAGGGAGGCCTTGCGGAAACGCACTTGGAAAGGGAGCGGAGGGGGTGCGGTGGTGACGGCCAGACAGTCAGGGGAAGGGCGGGGGTGTGGCTTTTGGGATGCGCGTCAAGTGGCAGGGAGGGGGAGGGGCGGCGAGCGCACACGCCCTGGCGCGGCGATGCTGTGGGTGCAACGCGCTGCGAGCCGGGGCGGCCGAGCGCCGGGCTGGGGTGTTTGTTCGGTCCCACGTGTGATCGTGGTTGACCACGTTTGACCGGGTTCAAACCTTCAGGGACGGACCCTCTGAAGGACAACCTGCCCCTGCTGGAGGCGCGCCCCCTGGACGACACGGCTGAGGTGGGCACTCGGGCGCGCTGCCGCAGGGCTATGCGGCTGCACTGCACGGCAGCTGCACAATTGCAGGGGTGCACGGCTGCAAGGGTGCATTTCTGCAGGGCTCGAACACAGCAATTGCGAGGTGCCTGCTGTCGTTCCTGCACATTTAAGGGAAGCGCCAACACATATCCTTGCACACCGCGGGCTTTGGCCCTGGCGCGACCCTGTCACACGCCCCCTGCTGTCATAACTGCCATCGGCCTTTTCGTCCAAATGCACACGCGCACCCACACAAACACACACACTCACTTGCAAACACACACATGCGCACACGCACGCACACGCACCTTAGGCCGCCCACACTGCCGCCGTGGTCAATGAGCTGTCTGCCGCCATCAGGGCCGTCCTGGAGGGCCACCCCATCAACGACGAGCGCAGGGCCGCCGGCCTCAACCCCGCAAACGTGGTGCTGCTGCGGGGCTGCGGCTGCAGGATCAAGGTGGGGGCTGGGGCCACAGGGAGGGGCATCCCGGCCGCCGGTCCGCGGCGTCGGCCGGAGGGCCGCCCAGCGGCGTCCCTTGTCGTGGCGAGGGGCCCCGCCGCCGCCAGGCTGGTTCTGGGACTCAACGACTTGGCCCCGCCTCGAGCCGCAGCCGGCGCCCTCTGAAAGGTCCCCGCGGCCCTGAAACCCTTCATGCCTCGCTCCCCCTCTGCACACACATACGATCAGGTGCCGTCTTTCCAGGAGTCCCACGGCCTGCGGCCCTGCCTGGTCGCGCCCACCAAGATCATAGCAGGCGCGAGGCCGCCGGCCCAGGCCGCCGGCGGG
This sequence comes from Monoraphidium neglectum, assembly GCF_000611645.1. NCBI lineage: Eukaryota > Viridiplantae > Chlorophyta > Chlorophyceae > Sphaeropleales > Selenastraceae > Monoraphidium > Monoraphidium neglectum. The sequence continues at coordinate 5,439 of NW_014009396.1, forward strand.
CGACGGGGCGCCGCAGGGGCCTGCCTCCTTGCGTTTGCTCATCACCCGCTCGCCGATGAAAGCGGAACGATGCGGTGTCCACCAAACTCCGACCAGCCAGACTCTTCGCTTCCCTGCGTTCCCCCTCTGGGCCAGCCTGCTTTTTCACGTCCACCTCGCACGTGCCGTCCCTCACCCCCTGCCCCTACGCGCCACTGTACCCCCCGCGACCCCGCCATTGCTGTCAAGGGATGGGGACGTCCCTGGGCATAGAGCCTCTGGAGGCGCCGGGGGCGACGGGGTCATACGACACTGACCTCGCCAGCAAGGCCGACACGGTGGGGGGGGGAGGGGGGGGGAGATTGGGGTGGTGCATTGGAGTGTG
>NW_014009395.1:0-4821 GCF_000611645.1 Monoraphidium neglectum
CACACACACACACACACACACACACACACACACACACACACACACACACACACACACAAACACATGCACACACACACACACACACACAAACACATGCACACACACACACACACAAACACATGCACACACACACGCACCATAAAGAAACAAACTCAATCAAAACCCCCTCCCCCCCTCCTCCCGCGCCCCTCACAGGAGCTCTTTGGCGCCCCCAGCGCCGAGGACCTCCAGCGCGCCGCCGGCCCCATCACCCTCCCTCCCGCGCGCGACGCGCCGGCTGCGCGCCTGCTGTCCGACCTGCTGACCCGCCTGCGCCTCGAGCGCTGCGCGTACATGCGGCTGCGGGTGGTGCGCAAGGGGGATCCCTTGGAGGCCGCCTTCATCAACTCTCTGCTTGAGGACAGGAGCCCCAGCGGGATGAGCTATGTGGAGTTCCTGTGCCACATCCACCGGCAGATACAGAACAAGATGGGTTGATGCCATCAGATCTGATCCGATCTGATCTGGTCTGGTCTGTTGGCGGCGGGCGCGATCTGGGGCGGACGTAGGTCCGCCTCCCTGGGGCGGTGCTTGGCCCCTGTTTTGGGTAGCGGTTGCTGATTGCCCTGGCCGCGGCGCACGTGGCAGGGGGAGCACATGCGCGCGCGCGCACGCGCGCCGCCGGGCGCGCGTCGGACGCCTGCACCCAGTGGGTGTGCCGGGGGCGCCTTCACCCCCTGCAAGCTGCCCTCAAAGGGTGGGACGGTCGGCCCGTGGTCTACTGCAGCACGTTTCTAGTGCACTGCCTCTCATCTCGGTTTCCACTGCAGCCTCGCTTTCCGTGTGCCCGACTTATCCGCGCGCCGCGCCGCCGCTCGCTTTGCGCTGCCTGGCACCGCATTCCTTAGCCCTGGCCTTGGCCTGCCGGGATCGCAGCTGCTATCCTTAGCCGCGCCCCCTGGCCCGACACTGTGCATGTCCTTTCGGCAGACCGCTCTGCATGGCACGCCCGCCTGACGGGGGCTCCGGACGCGCCCGCGCCTGCCGAGCGCGGCGCCTGCATCGCTGCTGCCTGCGGAGTAAACCTGGGAAGGAGCCGCCGCCTTCATTGGGATGAGATTGGGGTGCTCAGCAATTCGCAGCAGCTGCCTGAAAACGCTTAGCCACAGAAACATGGTCAAGCTGAGAACACAACCGCATGGCTTCTAGGCCTGGGATGTGGTGCGGAACGTCACTGACATCGCAGCAGGTTGCAAACATGCGCGTATTGGCTGCATGAAGGCTGCAGGCCAGCGTGGGAGGCCCCTCATGCACCCCACAACAAGCATGGGCACCCGAGGAGAGTACTGACGCAGCCAGAGCCCGAGCCGCTCGAGGCGGATGGTGCGGCAGCTGCGTCGAGAGCATCCACTCCGTCAGCGACCTTGAACATGCCCTCGTAGTGTATGTAGAGTATATGCGTCGTCTAAACAGTGCAGCATTGCCCGTTAGACGATCTTCGGCTGATTGGCGCCTTTCCGGAAAAATGGAGATCCTGCGAAGCTTGGGCCTCGGCGGCTATTTCAGCCAGCGCGTTGTATTAAGAGAACAACCGTCTACGGGCGACATGGACCGGCTCGACGCGCCACCGCATGCGCCCATCCCGATGCAGCAGCTCGCGCTGGCGCCCCTGCCGCAGCCGTTCGCCGAGGCGCCCCATCCATGCCTCCACGACCCCAACGACGCTCAGCATGAGTCCTGGGCCGTCATCACCATCGGCAACCCCACCATCGCCAAGCCCACGGCGGGCCCCTGCGCCCCCGCCACCGCGCCGCCGGCGCGCCCGACCCCGTCCGCCGCCGCCGCTGCCGCTGCCGCGCGCCGCGGCGAGGGCCGCTGCCTGATCGGCGAGTTCGGCCCCGCCCTGTCAGACCTGGACGCCGCTGTCGCGGCGCAGCCGAACGACGCGTGGGCGCTCGCGCGGCGCGGCGCCGCCAAGATGGGTCTGGGGCTTTATGAGTCAGCGCTAGAGGACCTCATCGCAGCAGACGCCCTCGAGCCCGGCGACCCCGGCTTGCTCGCCGCCAGGTGGGCTGCGCTGACGTGGCAGACAATGGTCTTATTGTCCCCCGCTCCCCTCGCTGCGCCGCGTCGCTGGGGTGCATGCCGCGCAGCACGCGTTGTTCTAGGGCGCCATGCATGCAGCGGCATGGACCCCTGCCAAAGCGCCAGCTCATGCGTGCGATGTCATTTCCTGAGTAATCTGATTTTCGCAAATCAATTTCATATGTAGATTCTAGTAAACCACAGTCACCCAAATGCGTCATACATGCGCTGAAATCGCCCACCTCAAGTCTGTTGCGCAAGCACACGCACACGCACACGCACGCCACGCACGCATACACGCACGCACACACACTTTCATCCACACACACACTCTCCCCACACCCACACTCCTACCAGGGGCCGCGCGCGCTCGCTCCTTGGGGACCACCAGGCCGCACTGTCAGACCTGGACGGCTCCGACGCCCTCCGTCCCGGCGACGGCTGGACGCTCGCGTGGCGAGCCGCAGCCAGGGCCGGCGCCGGTGACTACGCGGGGGCGCTTCGGGATTTGGAGGCCGCAGAGCGCGCGCGCGGCGGGCCGGGGGAGTCAAAGGAGTGGATAGCGCGGCTGCAGCGCGAGGCAGAGGCTCGGCTCGCGGGCGGGCGCGGCGGCGCGGGACCGCTGACCGCGGCGGCGAAGGCGGCGGCGGCGGGCGTCGCGCGGCGGGCGGGGCGGCTGCGGGGCGCGGCCGAGGCGAGGGTGGCGCGAGTGTGGGCGCACCAGAAGCAGGACTGAGCGCGGCGCGGCGGCACGGACGGCAGCAGCGATCATGATGCCCCTTGTTGTGCGGCCGGGCTGCCCTTGATCCGGTGTGCTTGGTTGACCGCTGCCAAGGATGCCAGGCAGTCAGTCAAATCGCCATGTGTTAGTTACACTATGCAAAGCCTTGCCTAGAGGACGAGGCACCTTGTGTACAGCAGTGTGTGTCCGGCATTGGCCGCTCAACCTCCCTCTTTATTGGGGCAGCAGGTGGCGGCCTGCTGGCGACCGCACCATGTAGTCAGGAAGCGGCAGCATTATCATCAGTCATTGATGCACATAACCACGCAAACCTGCATCGTCTGCACACAACCGACAATCTACAACCCTTAGTCGCAGCCGACAAGGACATCCTACTGCGTTCCTGCCAGGGCAGGGGCTGGTCCCCTCTCTTCAACCGCAGCCGCGCATCGCGTTGCCCCGCCGCCACTGCCGCTGCGGCGGTCGCAAGGGGCCTGAGAGACAGCGAGGCGCTCTGCCGCTCGTCGCAACCTGATCTGTCACTGCACTCTGGCTATAATACAGCGACACCTGATCAGCGCCGCGGTCACCGCTATTAAAGCTCGCAGCGCCGGGCGGGAAAGCTCGTGTCGGAGGCCCAACGCAACTTGCAGATTCTTTGCTGGCGCCAGCCGCGCCGCGCCGCACTGCGCAGAGCCGTCACTCCGGCGCGCCCTGGAGTATGTGCAGAGGTTTTTCACCTGAGAGCTCAGGTATCACCTGCGCGCACGTGCACGCAGTTTGGCGGGTCCGGGCCATTTCAGGTGGCCCTGAGAGTTCAGCGCAGTCGCGTTCAAGAACTGAAAGCAGGCAGGTGTAGAATTCACGCAAAACAAAATCGTTGCTTCAAACGCACTTCACGCCGAACAGGTTCACTGGAGGCCCTCCGGGACGGCGGATCGGCCGGAAACCCCCTCCCCAGACCGCCTCGCGCGCCCGCCGCCGCCACCGTGGCAGGGCGCCGCCCGAGGCGGTTGCACCCATGAGCGCCCTTCAGCTCCTGCCCCTCGCCTGCTCTTGCCCCCCTCCCCTGCCGCCCAAGCCCGCGGGGCACCCCTCTGCTGGACCCCGCCGCCCCCGCGGCGGACGCCGCCGCACCACAGGCGCGCCAATGGTCGCGTAACCTGCCTCCCCCCCCCCCCTGCTCGCCCTTTCAAACACCTCTCCGTGTGGGGGAGGGGGGGCGATGAGGCTCGTCGGGAAGAAATCGATCACACATGCACGCACCACACGCTCGGGGGCATCACACACACGCTCGCGCGCTCACACACACGCTCGCGCGCATCACACACGCGCGCGCACGGATCACACACGTGCGCGCGCGCCCCACCTTGCCGTGCATGGCGGCCAGGGCCTCGGCCGCGTGCCGCCCGTCCTCAAACTTCACGTGGGCCAGGTCGGTCCCAGGGTGGTTTGTTACGAACTCCAGCTCCCCGAAAGGCGAGAAGAAGTCCCGCAGGTCCTCCTTTGAGACGTTTTGCAGGACCTGGGGGTGTGGCGGCCCATTTGCAGGGTTTGAGGGAGGTGCGGGGAGGGGTGAGGGGTGAGGTTGATGCGAGCGCTACAGAATTGTGGGGCTCGGAGCGGGGCGCGGCGCGCCGGAGGGCAGGGCTGCGCGCGAGGCGTACGCGGCGGGCGGCTGGTCGGAGCTGGCGGCCGCTGGAGGCCGTCCGCCGCGGCGCCGGGGCGGCGCCGCTGCGCGTGCGTGCCGAGCCTTGTGTGCTCACATTTCTGACGATCAGGTTTTGGCCAGGCTGCATGGGCTGCGGCGCGGGCTGCGGCGCCGCCGCTGCCTGCACTGGCGCCTGCACTGGCACCTGCACTGGCGCTGCCTGCGCCGCGCCGGCCCAATTGTAGCCGCCATCCCAGCCGCCCCACCCCTGCCCTGCCCCGGCCCAGGCCGCGGCATGCGGCCAGCCGCAGGCGAAGTAACCCGAGTAATCGGGCGCCCGCCACCCCGCCGCCTGCAGGGGTGGCGCCGCCGCGTACGGCGCGGC
>NW_014009394.1:0-4824 GCF_000611645.1 Monoraphidium neglectum
GGTTGGGCTGGTGCAGGGACAGATGTGTGGTGCGCCTGCAGGGTGAAGTGTGCGCGCCCCGCAGAGACTCAGGGGCACGCAGGGATGCGTCCGCCTCGCTCACGCAAAACATCACACCCCAACCAGGGGGCCTCATTGCTCAGCCCCACCCCGCCCGATGACAAACACGCACGCACTAACCCACCCTCTCTCCCCCTGACACCCAAACACACACACATACACACACACACAAATACACACACACACACACTCATACGCACGCACACACGCACCTGTACTGGCTGAAGATGGGGTCCTGGTTGACGCTGCCCGGGTTGCGGATGTCCTGCAGGCGACGCAGCTCGGCCCACGCGAACAGCAGCACCTGCACGCCGAACAGCGCGTTGATGGGCGCGTAGTACTCGAACTTGGCGTGGTCGTACCTGGCGTTTTTTGGGTCGGGTGATCGGGGGGAGGGGGAGAGACAGGGAGGGGTTAGGTTGACATGCGTAAGCAAGCCGCGGAAAGTTTGCGTGGCTTGCGTTAGAGGGTGGGGCGGTGACCGGCCCTTGCCTGGTCGGCCACACAACCCCCCCGCCGCCCGCTCAGCAGGGCGCGTCATTTTCCATGCGCGAAAAGCCCTGGCTTTCCTCTGCCCTGCCGCAGGGACGTCAGGGGGGTGCCCGTCTCACCAGGGGATCTGGGCCGCGGGGCCGCCGGCGCCGATCTGGTGGAACAGGTCGGGCACCAGGATGCCGGCCGCGCCGAGCATGGCGAAGCGGGCGTGCACCAGCTCAGCCTGCTGGTACCACCGGAGCTTGTCCTTGTCCACGCCCTGCCGCAGCGGGGTGGAGGGGAGTGGTTTCTGTCAGCGGCAACCGCGCATGGGCAGGCGCTACTGCAAACGCGCGACAGCCGGCCGCGCAGTGAACCACACCAGCCCTAGAGAGTGGCGCCGGGCGGGCCGCGGGCCCCGCCAGCCGCGAGGTGCTGCTGCCAAGGGGAACATGCAGAAGCGGGGCTGCTTCCAAGGGGCGAGGGAGGGTACGACCGCCCGCAGTGGCGTCCGCACCAGGCCCAGGGGGTCGAAGCCGAAGTCGCCGACCAGGGTGCCATCCAGGTGCTCGGGGAGCTTGTTCCCGGGGAACCAGCTGGGGCGGGCGGCCGCGGCCTGACGGGGAGCGTCGGGGCGGGGGTGAGGCCGAAGACGGACGGGCGGTTGGAGCGGAGGGCCACGGAAGGCGGCGCCTGGCTTGCCGGCTCGAAGCCTTTGCTTTCAGCTGCTGCTGCACCCTCCCAGCGCTTCTGCACGGCCTGGCCCGCTCGGACGCTGGGGCGCCGCCTGCGCCTGGCGGTCTGCTGCTGTGTTTATGCTGCACTGCCAGCAATAGGGCGTGCTGCGTTGGCCTCAGGGCCCCGCCGCTCTGTGCTGGAGGCCATGTTGCCGACGCTGGCTAGGCACAGTGGCGCGACGCCCAGGGGCATGGGGTTTGGCGCCGGAGCGGCTTCGGTCTCAGGACACCCTCCATCGCGTCGGGACCGTCCGTACGTGTCATCACCTCCTCAAGTTTTACTACGGCTCAGAGATCCGAGCCGCGGTGCGCGCGCGAGCAAATCACCGTTCCCAGTCCCACCCGGGGATCTCCCCCAGCCCTCACCTGCACGCGCACGGTGGTGCGACGGCTGCTGGCACGGCTCACGCCGGCCTTGGCGGACGCGTTGAAGTGGGTCAGCTGCATGGTGCCGACTAGCTGGACAAGGCTTGCTGAGGGGATCTCGGAGTCGGAAAGGACTCGACGATGATAAAGCAGTGCGGTCTTGCTAGTGCGGTCTTGTAAGTCGTGGCCTGACGGTCTAGCTGCGTTTCGCCCCCCCAAATGAATCTCGCGCGATTGCGTCGACCAGAGAGGCCTGGGCCTACAGTAACGTTATGGTTGATTGGAATGAGAAGTATGAAAAAGAAAGCGCTAGGCTGTGTTTGATCCAGCCTGCGGCCGCCAGTGCCAGGCAGCCAGGGGCGAGGGGCCAAGCAGGTGATGTTCCGTTTAACACCTTCAGCACAAGCCCATGTTCATTCTGAACAGCACTAGTAGCGCGCTTATGCTGTTTGCATGCGTTCAGGGCGTCGATCCCCAGATGCCTTGATGGGTGCAAGTTGACCCCATTGACCGGGACGCCGACCAAGTACAGCTTGCGATGCGATGCACTCGCTCGCTTGGAGGGGAAATTCACGTAGCATTACAAGTTAATTGTAATACAGCGCGCATACCTGATGGGTCACCCCTGATGTGGATGTGTTGATTCGCGGGTGCCCCGCTGTCACTGGCCATGCGCACAGGGCAGCTCACACTCCCGGTTCCCACAGTGTGGTGGTTGCAAGACCATACATTCGGACATAAAAAGCACAGTGGCTTGTTTGGCTTGGCGTGATACTTGGGCTGCACAAGGCTGTGTGCACACGCGCGGTGTGAGACTAAGAGATTGTGGAGCTGAAGCCAGGGCAACCGATACCTCGGCATGTGAAAGAAGGCCCTGTCGCTGTCAGTTATATGGGCAGCCTGCGTCATCGACCCGCGTGCGGAGCCCCGATGCATTACGGCTATTGCGCCTGCGGCCTTCTCGCATGTGCGTGTTGACTGGACCGGGATGGAGCCGCACAAGAACATCGAGCATTACAAAGACTAATGTACTACATAATCAGCTAGGCATCAAAAGATTATTGGGGGCTGCTTGCGTGGATTATTGGGGCCGAGATCAGTAGTCCACACTCAATCCAGCACATGTGCATGCATTTTTACCGACGACACTCTCTTCAATTACTTTTGTCTAGTTGCTCTGCAGCATTTTCGTCGCCTTAGCGAAGGGGACACACAGGATGGCGCTTCAGCAGCAGTTCTCGGGGGCCCGGGCGGCGTCTAGGCCGACCCGCCCTGCTCGTGCAGGTGAGATGGATTATGTTATACCCATGGGGCTCCGCCTGGAAGCAATGGGCGATGTTCGCGGCGGGCGGAGCGATCATAAGCGTTTCGTCTCAGCTCCACGGCGTTCAAGGGGGAGCGCTGGAGGAGCCGTCAAACAGTCTGTTGTAATGGTGTCAGCTTCACAACGCCGGCTAAGGCGGTGCGCCAGCCGCGATGCGCTGTAATGTGCAGGCTCCAGTGCCGGGGCGGCTGGTCCGGCAGCATCGCTGCAGCGCTCTGCCCAGCTCAATCAGCGCTCCAGAGTTGCAACCCGCAGAATCAGGCTCGCTTATGTGGGCGACTCCGGGTCATGTCCGTGCACCATCTCCCTCCCACCGCCGAACGCTGACATTGGATTATTTGGGCGCCTCCCGCCCTTGACCACGGGACCGCAGGCAGCGTGGTCGTGCGCGCGGCCGCGGCCGCCGCGCGCGACCCGTCCAAGCGCATCGTCATCACCGGCATCGGCTGCTGCACGGTGCGACCCCCGCCCGGGCGCGCTCCGCCCACTCCCCTACGGTATTGCGACGGCCGCGGCGGCCTCGTGTCCGCCTTGCAAAGGGGTTCCAGCTGCCACCTGCTGACGCACGGCTCTCATTTTCCCCCCTCTTGTTTTGACAGGTATTCGGCAACGACCCAGACACTTTCTACAACAGGTGCGGCGCCCACACCGCAGCCCCCTTCTCACCATAGCGCTTCGCGCCGAGGACGGCGCCGAACGTCATCCCATCACACACACAGCATGGGCCGCCTCCCCCGCCGACGCCCCCTCCCCTCGCGCGGCCCCGCTCCCCCGTCCTACGCGGCCCTGGCTCCTCCCCGCAGGCTGCTGGCTGGCGAGAGCGGCATATCCCTGATCGACCGCTTCGATGCGTCCGAGTTCCCCACCAAGTTTGGCGGCCAGATCAAGAACTTTGACGACGAGGGGTGAGACGCCGATTCAGAGGAGGAGCGGATGCTGGGAAGGCCCTCCGGTTGGGAGCCTGTCCAGACGGCAACGCCGAAGCGGCTGCAGCCGCAGCCGCCGCTCGGGTTGCCGACGACCGTCGCCTGCCGCAGCGGCCGGGGCGCGGCGGCGATGGCCGGGGGGGCCGGGGCTCGGTGCATTCGGTGCTGCGTGGAGGGGGGCCGCCGGGGGGCCTCGTTGCCCTGACCGCCTGCCAGCACGCCGCTTTGCTGCTGCCGGCTTGCTGCTGTTCATGAGACCATTCCTGACCGGCCCCCTGGCCGCGGGCCCCCTCCCCGCAGCCTCATTGACAAGAAGAACGCGCGCCGCTACGACGACTGCCTCAAGTACACCCTGGTGTCGGGCAAGAAGGTGGGGGGAAGCTGCCAGACAGGCTCCAGGAGGGGAGGGAGGTGAAAGCGCGCAGGCAGCGGGGAAAGCGCGACGAGCACAAGGAACAGGGGGAGGGAGGGGAGGGGAGCCCCTCTGTGGTGCAGGATCCCTGCGCCGGCAGCCGCGGCGCCGCAGCACATGTAAGGGGGGAGAGGTAACTTCGCCCCACCTGGCCAGGTACGCCTCAGCGGCAGGAAGCACTGCCCGTCATTCGACAGTCCCCTCCTTGCGTTTTCGTCACGCCAGACAAGCCCCCCGCCTCACGGTCTTCTGCTGTCCCACCCCCATCAATCACCCACACATACACACACCCCATCACATACCAACACACTACCACCCCGGATCTTGTAACAATCCTAATCCTAATCCTAATCCTAATCCTGAGTCTAATCCACCCACACGCCCTGCATGGCAGGCCCTGGCTGAGGCTGGCCTGGTGAAGGGCAACGAGGCCTTTGAGAAGCTGGACAAGACGCGCTGCGGCATCCTGGTGGGCAGCGGGATGGGCGGCCTGCAGGTCTTCCAGGACGGTGAGCAGTGGGGGGG
>NW_014009393.1:0-637 GCF_000611645.1 Monoraphidium neglectum
GCTGGTCACAAGAAACGTGCTTGTCACGGGTGACACGGGCTTCCAATCACGGTGGACTCGGTCAAGCCACGGATGGCCACGTCAAAACCACGAGTGGTACACGGGCCCACATGGTCTTTCTGATTAGGATTGTTACAAGATCCCAAGCTCGTCGCCCGCTCGTGGAGCCGTCCAGGCTCATGGGTGTGACTCTGTAGCATCAGCGTGGTGTAACTGGGATTCAGCTGGCTGCCATGCGCCGTTCAAAGCATGCATGTACAAAAGCTCCAAGTGTGTGCTGGTCTCCAGTGCACAAAGGCGCACATGCGGGCATGTGCAGGCAGGTTCGCGAACAAGGGTGCAAAGCGCCGCGCAGCATGCAGGTCCGTGTATGCCGGGCAAGCAAAGCATGTTCAGCCGTTTCCTCAAGGGCTAGGCCACCGTCGCAATGGGGATTGGGATTGTTACAAGATCCCGCGGTCGCCCGCTCCTGGAGCCATCCAGGCTCATGGGATATGACTGGGTAGCATCAGCATTGTGTGACAGAGATTCGAGGGGGCCACGGCTCGCCGTTCGAAGCAGGCGTGCACAAAGGCCCCAAGTGTATGCTGGTCCGCACTGCGCACAAGGGCGCGCATGCGGTCATGAGCAGGCAGGT
>NW_014009393.1:1435-2061 GCF_000611645.1 Monoraphidium neglectum
TGCCTCAGGCACCTCATCAGCATCGCCAGCGGCAAAACAAGTCTCATACTCCGCGCAAGCACCAGCGCCCTGCTGCACGGCCCGTGCAGCCCAGTTTGCTAGCGCATGGTCCTATGCACCAAGTTCCCACCCTCCCAATTGCTGGCGAAGGCCCGCCATCGCAGCCGGGCCCTGATTCAGGGTGTTGTGCACCCCCGCCGCGTAGGCCGCCAAAAAGGCGCCAGGGGCGCCCCCCTCGGCTGCTAGCCAATCAAGTGTGTGCGGCCACGCGCCGCTCCACGTGCGACGGGCCCGCGCCGGGCTCAAAGAGCAGGCCAGGGAGAGGTCCCCCACAAACGCCCATTTCAAAATCCCCTCATCAGACTTGATCATACGGTTCCATTGCCGCGCGCCTGCGCGCAGCCACGCACGCGCGAGCGGCGGCAGGCCGCTCTCAGCGCAAAGGATCGAGGCGGGCACGCGGCGCCGCACCCCCCCAAGGTGCCGGACGTAATCGTTTTGCAGGACTTGCAAGGGCGCCTTGAGGGCGTCGTCCAAGCTTCTCAGCAGATCAGGACCTCCGCCCCGTAGGTAAGGACGGGCTCAGCAAGGGCACGGAACATGCGAGTGCGGAGCGAGAAATCAGC
>NW_014009393.1:2670-6231 GCF_000611645.1 Monoraphidium neglectum
ATGTCATCCGCGTACAACAGCGCGCACAGCAGGCCACAGCCAGGCAGGTCCACCCCGACCGCGGGGGCCCGCTCGGCAAGCCACGCCTCAATTCGATCAAAGAACAGGCTGAAGAGGAGGGGGGAGAGCGGGTCGCCTTGTCGGACCCCGCAGGTGCTTGCAAAGGGCGGGCCAAGGAGGCCGTCCTGCTTGGGCCGCACCCGCACTTCCCAGTACATGCTGCAGTACATGCTGCACAGGGTCTCGAGCATGGGGCCGGTAATGCCCTGCGAGGCCAGGAACTCCAACAACTGTGTGCGAGGGATACCGTCGTATGCCTTCTCCAAATCAATGAAAGCGGCAAACACATGGCCAGGGCGGCCGGGGGCCAGACGCGCGCGGTCGATGACGTGGCGCAGCACAAAGGCGTGGTCGGCGGCGCAACGACCGTCATGGAGGCCTGCCTGCCCAGCCGCCCGGAGGTGCTGGGAGGTTGCAAACGCATTGATGCGGGCGTGGATGACCTTGTGGAATAGCTTGGCAAGGGAGCACTGCACCTGAATGGGCCGGGCAATGGGGGCAATATATAGGCAACCGCTGGCCCCGCAGGACGGGCTTGTCGGTGGCGGAACCGTGGGTCGTGCGTGGCTGTGTCCGAGCAGCTGGACAGTGGCTGCACTGTGCTTGTGACTCGTTTTGTGACAGCCCGTGACGGCCGCATGCGTGTACACCAAGGGGAAGTTTCCCCTGGTGCCGGGCGATGCCAGGACCGACCGCGCACCGCGCACAGCCCCTTGGGGCCCACCACCATCCTGCACCTCCGGCCCCCCTTAGCCCCAACGGTTGTTTTTGTCATGTTCAACCGCGCCACCGCGCACGGACACTTGTACATGTTCGGCGACCTGACGTCCGCCGACATCACGTCTGTGAATGAGGCCGCAGTTCCTGCAGACGGGGCTGCTGCGCAGCCCACGCGCGCCTAACTTTTGTGCACCCGCCTGCTCACCCGTGCCCGCCGAGCGCATCGGACATGGCAATGTGCTGTTGCACATCCCCCTTTGACCCGTGCCTACCAGCGCGTCAGCTCAGGTGACCATGTACTGCTACACATGTGCGAACGCAGCGTGGCAGGTGCATGCTGGCCGGCCGGCTCACGGGCGGGGTGGTTGGCAAGAGCACGGCTGCAGACGCAGCCGCTGCAAAAATCTGTCCGGGCGCTGCAACAGTTTTGACGGGTTTGTGCTGATTCAGTCGACGCTCAAGGTGTGAAGTTGTTTTCAACACACCACATTGCCTGTCGTATGCGCATCTTGCAAACGGGCGTGCGAGGCCGCACGGAGCGGTGCAATTTCCCGACCACGTCCGTTCTTGCCTATGAGCGCCTTGGCGGCCCGGGCTCCAGGGCCCTCCTCGAGTCGACAAATGTAGCGGCGCGGCGCGCCCGGTTGGGTCCCCCAAAGGGTCAGGCCGTGCTGGGCGTGCAATGCCCGGCAGTCGCGGGCTCTGGGCTTGGTTGATCGATTAAAGTCGTAACTGGCAATGACCATCAGCCAATGCGAGCTGCAAACGGTACTTCAGAACGATATCGTAGCGCTGTTCGTGAACCCATCTGCAGTTGCTCCAATCCGTGCAATTTTGCTGTCCAGCCAACGGCGCAAACGGCAACGCAATCCCCTCTGATTTTTGTTGATGAGCTGTGCCGCTGGCCGTGCACGACCGTCGCTTCATGCCCACCCCCACGCCAAAGCGGCCCCGGCCAGGACCGCGATCTGCTCAGTGCTGCACTACCGACTCGAAGACCTTGAAGTAGGTGGGGAACGTCTTGCGGGTGCAGCCCGGGTCATTGATCACGACGGGCACGCCGCCGCACGCGACCAGGCTGAAGGCCATGGCCATGCGGTGGTCGTCGTACGTGTCAATTGCGACGCCCGGGGTGACGGCCGCGGGGGGCGTGATGACGCAGTAGTCGCGCCCCTCCTCCACCTGGGATGTGTTTTGTGGGGAGTTTATGGGGGCAGGGGGGCAGGGGCCCAGACATAGTAAGAGCCAGCCGACAGCATGGTGCAAATAACTCCACATAAAAGATTGACAGGTCTGAAGATCAATAGAACAACAAATTGTACAGACCAACAAACGTGGCTTCAGAAGTGGCGGGCGAGGGGTGGGTGTACAGGGCAGGATGGCTTGTCCCCATGGAGGACGCGCCCTGTTGCTCCTAACCGCCCTTGTGCCTAGAGCCAATGCGACCTGTCAACACCACCCTCTGCAAGGTAGGGTGCCAGCTCCACATAATACTGCAGCCTACCAGCCGCCACCTGGCACCGGGGATCACGGCCCCAACCTCATGAAACACCAACACCCACCCCATCAGGTACCAGAGAGTACACAGGAAAGACCAAAGCCAAATCACCCGACGCCCTGCCCGCTGGAACGCAGCACCGCCACCAAAACCGCCCCCACCTTGGCCCCGAGCTTGGTGAGCTCGGTGACGATGGCCACCATTCGCTCGGTCTCCTTCACGCGCCAGTTGTACACGTTGCGTATGGCGGTGGGGCCCTGGTGCGGGGCGGGGTTGGGGAGGGTGTGGCTGTGGATACACAAGAGCAGCTTCAGGCGGGGAACGCGCACTGAGGATGCGCATGGGGCTCTCTTTTGTAGCGTTTTCAGGCCAAACAGCTTGCTTTACAAGACAGCCCAACAGAAACACAGGTTCCGGTCGGCATGTCCAAGCAGTATTTGGGGGGCCCTAGGGCTTGCTGCGTAACCTCGTTGCGCAGTGTATAGAGGCTGAGGGGTAAGGGTGGGGCTGAGCAGTTGTTCATCAGCGCGCTCTTGCAGCCTGCGGGACAGGAATGCGGTCGCACCTCGGCGTACAGGGCGGCAACGGCGGCGGTCATGGCGGCGTCGGGGATGTCGTTACAGTCATGGTCGACGCCGCGCAGCTTCCCGCCGAAAGCAGAGGGGCCGGTGACTGTTATGGAGTAGGGCGCCCACTCCACCTTGGCACCCATCAGGCCCATCACCTCTGCGGCGGAGTGGGGGTGTTGATGGTTGCACCGGGGCCTGCTGTTTGCTTGAGGCTGGTAAAGTTGCACTTGCTGCACGCCTGGGGACTGGCTATAACAGTTGCTCCCGCCGCGCCGTGTTAGCATCGCGCGTTTGCAGAACTAACGGTCTACCTGAACCCTGGGCAGGCGGCAAGCGCACACGCTCCCATGCCCCCCCCTCTATGATAACTATGTGGGCTCCTTTTGCAACGCTGCCGGAACTTCAATAACAACGAACCATCCCAAAGCCCGGCCCAACCAGCATGCGCGCGCGCATGCAGCGCGACACGGCCTCCCCCTGCCATCCACCGCCGCGCCCCATTCCCCCGCCCCCGCAGCCTGCTCACCCGCAAAGCGCACGTCTCCCTGCAGGCTCTCGCTGCCGCAGCCCTCCACGGTGACGGTGCCCCCAGTGATGGTGGCACCCGCCAAAAAGTAGGAGGCGCTGGAAGCGTCGCCTTCGACATACGCCTCGCCGGGGGACTTGTAGCTGCCGGACGGGGGTTTTGTGGGCGGGGTTGGGGCGGTGCGGGCA
>NW_014009392.1:0-4823 GCF_000611645.1 Monoraphidium neglectum
GTGTTGTTGGGGTGGGGGGGATGGCGGGATAACACTGGGGCCAAATTTGTTGGGGTGTGGGGGCAAGAGGAATGTTGTGAGGGCTGACATCATGGCTGCTGAATGTGCGGCGCGATTGAGAGTGGTGGGATAGGGTCGCCACAGGCCCAACCCAGAGCCAGTCACGCCGGGCGGCGGGCGGACGGGCCGCGCCACACCCCTGCCGCAACGGAGCGCAGCGAACGGCCACACGGCGTGCTGCTACTGTATTGCCATCCGGCCGGCCGTCAGCGGCAGTGCTTGGAGGACTGCAATCCTATTTCAGATTTTGACGGGGTCCTGGGGTCGCCGGCTTCTGGAGCCATCCAGCAGGCGCATGGGATTGGGCTGTAAATACCCCCCCCCCCCAAAGGCTCACCAGGGGCAGGCATTCGTAAAAGGGCAGCAGCACGTTGACCGCGTGGCCGCGAGCCAGGCAGGCCCGCGCCAGGCCCGTCACCACGTCACCCAGGCCGCCGACCTGGGGGGTCAAGAGTGTGTTTGTGTGTGTGTGTGTGTGTGTGAGGGTGGGGTCGGGTAGGGGGTCGCATGCAGTGGTGGTCGTTATGCGTGTGCGGGGGGAGGGGGCCGGGTGGTCGAATGTGGGGTTGTGGTTTTACGTGGATCGACATCGAATGTGGGGGTGGTCGCGTGCGTTGACGGTGTGGTGGGGGGACAGTGCAGGGGACCAGGGCTCTATCAAGGGATGCGAGCCGCTCCTAGGGACGCTGAGCGTACATCGTGGGGCATGGGTGGGCCGATGGCGGAGGAGGGGAGGGCGTGGCGGGGATCGCCAAACAGTAAAACGGGGCTCCGCCGGCTGGAGCGGATCAGTTGGATTTTTCCTGCGCGCTCAGAAGCTCTCTGACAAGAGAAGTCCTGCGTCCCGCTCCCCGCGCCGCAGCAGCACCCAGCGTGTGCACACGCAGGGTGCGTCGGGTACAGCCCCCTTCCGCCCCCCTTGCTTTTCCAATATGTGCCTTGCTATTCTGCGCCTTGTTCAAAGCCTTGGCTCGGCATTGTTGGCGCGGATGTTTTCCCGTGATCTGTCTCGACGGCTTCACAGGGGCAGGGCTGTGGCACCGCCGCCGCCACAGCAAACACAAAGCCAGCCCCGGCCGCGGCCCCCGCTTTCGACTAGCAGCACAGCAGCAGGGCAGCGGGGCTGCACCGCACCCCGCCCACACCTTTGCGATGGGCGCCAGCTCAGCCGTGAAGTGCACCACCTGCAGCGGCCGCGCGTCCTGCGGCGGCGCCTCAGGCGGCCCCGCGCCGACGTCAAACGGCATCGCCTCCGACCGCGGGGCCGCCTCCCAAAACGGGGTGGAGGGGTCAGGCCACGCGACGCCCGCCTCGAGGCGGCGCTGAGTGTGGTGGTGGTTGGGAGGGGGCCGGACGGTGGGGCTCGGTTTGGGGGCGGGCATATGAACGGCTGGGCCGGCGCCACAGTTTGGCAAGCTCCCGGGTATGCGACAGCGCCGTCGGCTGACCGCCTGCGCCCCGCCTTCGCGGCTGTCAGGGCGGCCGCTGCTGCCGCAGCTGCTGCCGCAGCTGCTGCCGTGCCCGCCGCTTTCTTCCTCAAACATTGATATTGCCATGTCATGGACCTGCCGAATCACCCCGCAGCCCCTTGCACCCCACTGAGCCCCAACCCACCAGGAACGCCTCTGTCCCCGCCGCCGCCGCCGCCCCCGCCGCGCCGCCCCTGCCCGCCTCCCTCCTGGGCGCCGCGGCCGGCGGCTGCGCCACAGGCGCCTCCGCCGCGGCCGCTGCTGTTGGTGCCTCAGGGGCCGCCACAGTGGTCGAAGTGTCCGCCCCCGAGAGCCCGGCCTGCCGCAGCTGCTGCTTCAGAAGAGCATTCTCGCGCCGCAGCGCCTCCAACTCCTGCGCCATGCGCGCCGCCGCGTCGCCGCCGCTGGCGGCTGTGGATGGGGCGGCCGGCTTCTGCTGCTGTCGCAGGTTTGCGGCCTGGGGTGCGAGGAATTGTGCGGGGGGCAGGGCGTGTTTGCAACATACGTTTTTTTTGTGCATGTGCATGTGCATGTGTGTGTGTGTGTGTCCGCGTGCGTGTGTGTTTTTGTGGGGGGGGGGGGGTGCGGGGGTTGAAGGGGTGGCACCTGCTTCGGATATGCCTATGATCCTAGAAGCAGGCCCGGCGAAGTTTGTGCACAGGGGTACATGTGGTGCCGGGCCATTCAACTGCTCCGGTTGCATCGAGCAAGTTGGTGCAAGAAGGGGGTTGTGCGAGGTGTTGTGTTTATGGGAGGGGTCCGGACTTGTTGCTGGGGGCGATGATCCCCCCGTACCGCCCACATGCCGCGGCAGCCTTGCCTCGCCGGGCCGGGTCTCCCTGTTCCCGCCTATCCACACGTGACGGGCGTTGACTGCCCGGCACTCGCCCCTCCACCCCCCTGAAAGCAACAGCGTTTGCCCTGCCGCGCCCCGCGCAGCGACGATCCCTGGGGAACGCGCACCTGGCACACGGGCAGAGGCCTGGCGTGCACCGCGCCTCGCGACGCCGAGGGGACGCATCGCAGCGGTGCGGCGGGGGCAGCGCGGCGCGCATCGCTCGCGTGCACCGCTCCTCTCGGGCGCCCGCCCGCCGTCGTTCGGCACATCATTGTTGATTGCCCCTACTGCTACGGGGGCGTGAACTGCCTGCTGCCTCGCGTTCTGGTGGATACTCGCGCGGTACCCGAAAGACCGCGTCGTGGACGGTGTGGATCCCCGGAGGTGCAGGCCGGTGGAGCCCTCCAGACCCTGATATTAGGGATGCGCCAATACTAGAAATGATTTTGCGCCGTCCTCCGGCGCGATCTCGTGTGCCAGTGCGGGGATTGTGTGCGTCGTCGACACACCCCGGTGCCGAATGCCCGCGCTCAGTCGCTCAATTCCTCCCTCGCATCTCACATACGTCCAATCCCACTCCTGTAGAGTCCCGGGGCAGCGCTGAGACCCCAGTCAGCATCTCACTGCAGCACAGCAGCAGCACGCATGCTGCTCAACCGGTCCCCCGCCCTCAGGGGGCAATCCCGAGGATGCGCAACCGGACGTGCTGCTCTTAGAACCGGCGTGCAGCCGCGATACAGCACGCCAAGGGGCCCGGCCGTCTCGAGCAGCAGTGAGTCCCGCTGCTCTCGCACTGAACTGGGCTGCCCCGGGTGAAGCTTCTGCGCTCCCCCGTTTCCGCCGAGCCCTTGTGTCTGAGAAATCGGAATCCATCCACGCTCTCTCCCACAGAATGGGCGCGCGTCGGCAGCGGCGCCCGCTGGGTGAGCGGGCCGGCGACGCGTCGGAAGCGCAGCGCCGTCTGGGGGCAGCGGCCGCGACGCGCCTCGAAGGCCGCAGTAGAGGGGCGCGCCGGCCCCGCACCGCGGCGCGTCGGGGCACGCAACGCGCCCGCGCCACTGCCGCCCGGCCCTCTCCGGAGAGTCCGAACCCCGAGCGCTGCGCGCCTCCCCTCCCACTTGAAAACAACACAACACGCCGCCCTCCGTCCCGCCTGCCACTGGGATCCTTGCGCTCCCCTCTCAGGCCCCCGCGGCCGCCCCCGAGGCGCCCGGCGCGCAGGCGTCTGCCCCGGCGGTCGACCCCGACCTCTCGGCGCTCATGGACAAGATAAAGAAGGAGAGCGGGGCCCTCTCGTCGGAGCTGAATGCCTACAGGCAGCAGGCGGAGGCCAAGCTGACGTCACTGGCGGCGGCGCGGGGCCTGGACGCGGCGGCGCGGCGGGAGCTGCAGGAGCTGCAGCTGGTGATGCAGGCGGCGCTCGCGCAGGTGTGGGCGGCCGTTTTTACATGTTGGTTGGCGGTTTTGTGGCATGTATCGGTGGCCTGCCCGCGCGTTGGGGGCTTGAGAGAGGGGGCGGGCTCCGGGGCAGGCACGCCCGGGCGGGAGGACGCGCACCAGCGGACGGAGCGGCGGTCGCATCAAGGGACGGTTTATGCGCACGCTGCCGGCAGCGGCGGCGCGGCTGGGCGGGACGCGGCGCGTTGCAAAGCGGGAGCGCCCTCGCCGCGCCACCAAGGCTGAGTTTATGCCTCGCCTCAGCCCCAAACGAACTGGTCTACGCAGCAGTGCAGAGCGGCGGCGCTCGTCAGCACCCGTTCATCAAGCACAGGAACCGACTCGGTCACCTCGAATAAACACTTCGCGTGCGTAATCACGCGCGCAGGTTGACGTCCTTGCGCGCCAGGCGGCCCTGGCTGACCTGCTGCAGCACCGGCTGACTCAGCAGGAGGAGGTGCTGGCGGCGCTGCAGGTGGTGGGGAGGGCGCTTTGCCTGTTGTTTGTATGTCTGTAAGGATCTGTGTGTGTGCGTGTGCGTGTATGGGTGTTTGGGTGTGTGCATCTGCACGCGCGCGCATGTGAGTATGGGTAGCGGTCGGGGGGTCAGGGGAGGGGTTCCAGCGGGTGTGCATTGGATGACGGTGTAAATATATGAGCGAGCGAAGGGCAGCCGGTGCCGGCGGGGCGCGCGCTCGGCGCTGCGTGTGGCGCAGGCGTGGCTCCTGCTGCGATTTGCGGCGCGGCTGTCCCTGGTGTCCATTTTTTCGACATCACAGACGGCCGCCCTGGGAGTCGCGCGGGCGCTGCGGCAGAGGGCTCGGCTCCATCTCCCGTGCCACAACACACATACGCACACATATGCACGCACGCATGCTCGCACACCCACACACCCACACACACACCCACACACGCACGCACGCACGCACACATACGCACACACCCATGCACACACACACGCACGAGCGCACGCACTCACACACACACACACACACACACACACACACACACACACACAC
>NW_014009391.1:0-2695 GCF_000611645.1 Monoraphidium neglectum
GGTGGAGGTACGTGTACTGCTCCCCTGGGGTCGTGGTGGGGGTGGGGGTGCGGGGGAGGGGGTCCCTGGTCAGTTGGTCGGTGACACCCACGACTCATCCCTTGTTGATGATTGGACGGCTTGCACTGAGCAGGGACCACGTATCAAGGGGTCCACTCAAGGCTGCCTTGACAATCAAAAATCTGGGTTTGACGCAGCAGCTCGGCTCGCTGGCGTCTGCAAAAAATCTCATGAAGGTCTACAGACTTCCTATGCAAACGCAAGCTGAACAACGCTTGCTGCTCAAGCGCAGCATGCCGCCCTGACCCCCTGACTGCCGCTCAGCAGGCGCTTGCGCCCCTCACTGCAGTTTGAGGGGGAGACGCAAGCTCAAAAGGTGTTGCCGGCGATGAAATCAATGGGGCTATTGCAAGGCTGGCGGCTGCGCTTGCTCACCTGCGAGCTCAGCAATGTCCTCCAGCGCCCGCATCAGGTGCGTCGCCACGCCGCGCCGCCGCCACTCGGGCACCACCGCTGTGTTGCAGATGTAGCCGCATTTGACGGGCGGGTTGAGGGTCAAATAAGACGATCGCGTGGACGGGTCGAAGGACACCTCGGCAGTGCCGATGAGCACCGCGCGCGCCGCCCGCCCCGTCGCGCCGCCGCCGCCGCCCGCTGCTGCGCCTGCCCCCGCCCCCGCCCCGCCGCCAGCCGGGGCGCTGCTGCTGCTGCTGCTGCTGCTGCTGCTGCTGCTGCTGCTGCTGCTGCTGCTGCTGCTGCTGCTGCTGCTGCCGCTACCGGCAGGCGTGCCCTGGTGGTTGGTACCTTCAGGCTGCGGTTGGAGGACGGCTGTTATTACCACCGCCTTTGGCGGCAGCTGCACGTGCTCCTCTAGATACGCCGCGATCCTCCGGCGCACGAAGCGGCCGTACGGGCCTATGTTGGCAGCTGCTATGAAGCTGCTCGTCAGCAGGTCCGCACATGGACCCTGGAGTAGGGAGCGGGGTTTTGGCACAATGGGATGAGCTGGTGACGGCTAAGGGTGTGCAGGGATTGTGTTTGCTGCACGACGTTAGTGTGACTGGCGGCGGGTGTGCTGCATCCGCACCTGAGTGTCCTGCGCGGCTGGCCTTTGCCTTGAAACAGCACGCTGTCGGCTCTGCAGGGCGGGCACACCAGCACGCAGCAGGGCGTGGACGGCTGCTCTCGTGTCAAGAGGGAGCATGCGGGAGGCGTCCTCACCAGCCACTGCGGCCGCAGCGCCGAAACGACGAGCTTGGCTCCATCTGGCAGTGTCACCACGTACTCATAGGCCATGATCTTTTGTACAAGGTCTGGCGCCTCCCCTGCTGCTAGTTGCTGCTGCTGCTGCTCCAGCTCCTGCTGCTGTGCCGATGCGGCGGCGGTGGGGAGGCATCGCAGGTGCGCCACTGCCTTGGGGCGCTGCTGCCTCGCGGAGCGCGCGGCCGATGCTCTCGCGGGGTGGGCGCCACATAGAGGCTTCAAGCTCACGATCTGCTGCTGCATCATCGG
Organism: Monoraphidium neglectum; assembly: GCF_000611645.1. NCBI lineage: Eukaryota > Viridiplantae > Chlorophyta > Chlorophyceae > Sphaeropleales > Selenastraceae > Monoraphidium > Monoraphidium neglectum. The sequence goes on from NW_014009391.1 coordinate 1,513, forward strand.
CCTGAGCACAAATGGGGGCCTCTAGCTGCCAGGTCAAGGGTAATGGTGATCACTCGGTAAATGGCTGTTGTTACAGAGGTGTTGTTCGATAATCATTCTCTTTTGAAGAGTATGGCAGCTGTGCGGTGAGTGTACGTGAGTGCATTGACCCTCCGGGGTGTGCAAGTGACAAGTACAGTGGTTCCTAGGCTGCGCACTTGCTGACCGGCATACATGCACCCGTATAATGTACGCGCATCGAGCTGAATCTTCTTACAGGGTCTCGGGTTGAAAAATATCGATCCTGACCCGCATCACCTGGCCCTAGCAGGGCTCTTTCACACATCACCAATGCGCGTGTGATATGCTGATCCCGCGACTAAGTGGCTCGTGGCCGCAGGTGGTCCAGCGGCGGCATGGCCAGCAGTGTGCAGCACGACCTGGCACTGCTTCGCTGCTGTGCAAGCCACTGCATGCGGACGCGGGCGGTCGCAGCCACCGACTGCGGCCGTCTGCAGTCTCTGGCGCCATGGCCGCCCCCACCAGCAGCAACGCCGCCAGCAGCAGCACCGCCGCCAGCGCAAACGCGACTGGCGGCGCCGCCGGCGCCCCCTCCGGCCCGGCACCTCAGCAGCAGCAGCAGCCTGCGGCGCCCCCGCCGCCGCCGTCGTCCCCGGGCCCCCACGGCGCCGCGGCGGCGGCGGCGCGCGCCCCCGAGGCGTCCGCGGGCGCGTTCCTGCGGCCCGTCTACGTATTCGTCTTCTCCATCCTCTTCCTAGGGGGCCTCCTGTTTGCCAGCATGTCCCTGCAGCTGACCGCGGACGTCGGCTTTTTCGAGGCCCTCGGCCGCATCACGCGCCGCGTGCTGCGCTCCATCGCCTTCCGCCAGCTGGTGGTGATCTCGGTTGCGATCTTCCTCGTGAGGTTCGCGCTGAACAACGTGCTGCGGGTACTGGCTGCGTGGAGCAGCAGCCCGGTGCCGTGGGACAAGTCCAAGGTCTATTATGTGATGAAAGAGGTGGGGGCCGGGACTTGGCCGGCCTTGTTTTCAAACTCCATGTGTTCTTCAATGATTGATGTTTCCGAGGTTTGACTGCGGAGGCCCGATTCGACCCGAGACGAAAGCGGCAGGGGGCATGCGGCTGCCGTAGCGCGTCACCGCGGCGGCGGGGCGCCCGCCGCGAGCGGAGGGCGGACTGCGGGG
>NW_014009391.1:2853-4979 GCF_000611645.1 Monoraphidium neglectum
CCGCCGCGAGCGGAGGGCGGACTGCGGGGCGAGGGCAGGCCGCCGCGTCGCGCAGCGCTGGGTCAGAGGTCACCGCGCGGCCGGCAGCGGCGCCGGACTGCTTTGCCGTGTCGTTGGTAGGCCGAGTGCCAGGAGCGTGGCCACGGCGGCAGCTCATGCCGCGGCAGCTGCGCTGCTTCGCATGCAGCTCACGACTCTGCTCAAGGGCCGCCCCCGCAGCCGCCCTCGGAGGCAGGCAAAAGCAATCTGCACTGGCCCGGCCACCCGACGTGCCGCCCTTGCCGCGAGACGCGGCCCGCACATGCGCACGCGGCAACTGAACCTTTCGATTCGCCCCGTGTGACCGCAGGTCTACTCTCCCCTGGAGATGCTGCTGTTTGTGGCGGGCTGCTGCACCATCGCCGACTCCTTCCTGCCGCAGCTGATCGGCGTGCCCAAATCCACCGTGAACGCGGTGGTGCGGGCGGCGCTGAGCATGAGCTTCGTGCTGGGGGCGGCCAACGTGAGTGACTGGGACAGGGTTTTCCTGGGGGGGCAAGGGGGTCTGAAAGGCTGGCACACCACACACGCACACACGCACGCACGCACGCCCGCCCGCACGCACGCACGGACACACGCACGCACGCATACACACACACGCGCGCATACACACACACGCGCGCATACACACACACGCACACACACACTGTCTCTCTCCTCAAACACACACACACACACACACACACTCACACACACACACACACGCGCACGCACGCGCACGCATGCACGCACGCACACACGCACGCACACACACACACACACACACTCTCTCTCTCTCTTTCTCTCTCTCTATCTTTAGATAGATAGATAGATAGATAGATAGATAGATAGATAGATAGATAGATAGATAGATAGATAGATAGATAGATAGATAGATAGATAGATAGATAGATAGATAGATAGATAGATAGATAGATAGATAGATAGATAGATAGATAGATAGATAGATAGATAGATAGATAGAGAGGTAGAGAGGTAGATAGAGACGCACACACACACACACACACACACACGCACACGCACACACACCCCTACCCTGCAGGTGGTGTTCAACCTGAAGAGCCGCTTCTGCAAGGAGCAGGCGTGGCAGTGCGAGATGCAGGGCAACATCACCAGCCAGCGGCGGTGGGAGGCCTACGACAAGCTGGGGACGTTCGCCATCTACGTGTTCACCATATTCCTCAGCATACAGGTTCAGGGTTTAGGTTTTTATTTTTGAATCTTAGGGTTCAGGGTCACCTGGGCGAGCGGGTTTGCGGGTCGGTCAGCAGCTCCGAGGGGCTCTGGGCCGGTGGCGGTTGGTCGACTCATTTCAACGCTGAACGTCCTTCTTGCTTGCGACTGATACTGTGTACTGCGTCCTTGGTTGCTGGCTCGCCGACCGGCCGTCTGAGCCGGGGTGTTGGGGGAGCCGGGGCAGACGACGGCTTCCAACCACCCCTCTCCCCGCCCGCAACCGCCCTTGTCCCTGCTCGTGACCACCCCGTTCCTCGCTCCCAACCACCCATCTTCTCGTGTCCCATCCACCCCCTTCCCTGCTGTCAACCACCTCGTTTCCCGCCTCCAACCGCCCCTTTCCCCACCCTCTGCAGCCACCCCCAACCGCTCCTGTGCCCTCCCCTCCCCCCCAAACCCCCACCAGGCCCTGGGGCTGGAGGTGCGCAGCGTGCTGGCAATCGGAGGCATTGGTGGCCTGGCCATCGGCCTGGCTGGCAGGGAGATCTGTGAGAACCTGCTCAACGGCTTCCTGCTTATGACTACGGTGAGGGATCGCCCGCTCGCCCCATTTTTTGGGGCGGGAGGGGAGGTGTGTTCCAGAGCAGGCGCGGCTGGGCGGTGCCTGACAATGGGGCACGGGCAAGCGGGATTACGAGGCCAGGGATCAGTGCCGGTGCTGCCCGGGCTTTGGGGCCGCCGCTGTGTTTTTCGGGCCGCTGTGGTGGGGGCCTGCTGTGTTGGGGGGCCCGCGATCATGGGGGGCCGCCGCAATATGTCATCGATCACGCTGTCACGCTCTGCCCGCGCCTGCCCCGCAGATGCCTTTTGAGGTCGGGGAGGAGGTCATCTTCTACCCCAATGGGCAGGTG
>NW_014009390.1:0-4819 GCF_000611645.1 Monoraphidium neglectum
GCTTCCTGTTGACCGTCTGTGGATGATGCGCTTGCGACCCTGACACTTAATCCCGTGCGTCCTCCTTGCCGGCGGAGCAAGGGGCAGCCGACCCCTCACCTGTCGGCGTTTGTGCCTCGAGCGCGCGGCCTCGCTTCGAGTTGCGGGAGGAGCCTTGCTCCACGTGGCGCGCGGGGGGTTGACTGCGAGCCACCATGTCCCAGGTCATTAAACAGCGCGCGCTCGCAACACACGCAACTTGAAATGTGCTTTGTGTGGCGCGCCGTCTGAATCAGGTGAAGATCTGCGACTTCAACCTTAGTAAGTACATGTCGGCCGACAGCAGCTCCCTCCAGGGCGCCACCGCGGTCAACCCCCGTTGGTGCGCGCCAGAGGCGGTGCTCTACAGCAGGTACAGCAAGGTGGGGGCCGGGAAATGCAGGGGATGGAGGGTGGGAGGGTGATTGTGTGTGTGTGTTTGCATGCGTGTGTGTGCGTGCTTGTCTGTGAGAGCATTTGTGCATGGGTGTGCCTGCATGCAAGAGTGTGCATGCATGGGTGTGCATGCTGGCGTGATTGTGGATGCTTGTGTGTGACTTTGTCGTGTTGTCGTGATTCGCTCATCCTTGTGCATGTGCGAGTGTTGTGCATGCGCGAGCTTTTTCTGGACTGCACATTTAGCCTCAAACCTCAAACAATGGCCCACCACTCAAACCGCCACAGCCACACCACCACCATCACCGCAAGCAAACTCTCGCCGTCCCCCAATCCCCTCACGCATTCCTGCAAGCAGAAGGCTGACGTGTTCTCCTTTGGAGTGGTCCTTTGGGAGCTGCTGACCTGGTGGGTATAACTCATGCACCCGCCGAACTGATGTTTGCAAGCATCCCCTGGCTCCCCCATCCCCTCATGGGTCCGTGGGTCTGCATGAGAGGCTGCTGTACCGCGATGGGTGACGGCGTTGTGGCCAGGGGTGGTGGTTCTTGGCAACTGGCTACGTGGCCAGCGCGTCAGGTGTGGCGCAAGGGGGCTCGCGCGGCGCTTGAGCCGGGTGCCTTTCCGCAAGTGAGCTGGGCTGCGCCCTGGGGCCTCGAAATGTTCAGAAAGCGGCGCCCCTTTGCAATCAAGGGCCAACGGCACTCATGTACCCCCTGCTCCCGCCCCCACGCAGGGAGGTGGGCGGTGGCTGGGGATTGCGAGCCCCGGCCCGTGCAGGCCGTGTGCCCTTTCCGGAGCGCCACTGCTCCTGCCGACCAGGCCTCGCAACGCACGCCGCGGCGCCTGGGAAAGCCGTTGCGTGCAGCCACGCACCTGCCAGCACGCCTGCTCGGCGCACTGTCCACACGGGCAGTCTTCCCTTGCTGCTTGCGCGCCACAGACGGCTGCAAACGCACGCCCCGCGTCGCCACAGAGCCATCCGCACCCAGTACCCCGTCGCGTCAGCATTGAACCCATCCCATTTAGCTGCACTCTTATGTCACCCTCACATAACCACAACGTAAACCTCAACTTAGATTAACAAACATGATTTTGAACCTGTCACCAGGTGCCGTGGGAGGGCTACCAGGACTTCCAGATTTACCACGCCCTGAGTCAGGCCCAGCGCCCTGAGAGGGAGGACCCCGCGGTCCCATACCCGGCCATGGAGGGCAACCCACCTGCCCAGGTGCGCACACCTGTGTATGTGCAGGTGCACATGCATCCGTGTGTGTGTGTGTGTGTGTGTGTGTGTGTGTGTGTGTGTGCCTGCGCGCACACTCACTCTCCCACATACACACACACATTGTTACACATACACACACTCTGATGAAGGTGGCAGCCTACGAGGCGCTCATCGCCGAGTGCTGGGCCGACCAGCCGCCGGCCCGCCCCGATTTCGGTGACGTCATCAAACGCTTGGAAGGGCTGCGCCACTCCGCGCGCGCCGCGTCCATCCGGGCATCCCAGGACCCCACCTGCCACGGCGCGGCGAGCGGCGCGGGCGGCCGCCGCGGCGGTTTGGGGGGCGTGCAGGCAGTAGCAGAGGGGTCCGTCGCGGCACCGCTGGTGCCGGGGCTTTCGGTGACGCCCCGCGGCGCGGCTGCCGGCGGGGCCGGAGCAACGAGAGCAGGGGCGGCGGCGGCGGCGGCAGCGCTGGGGGCACTGCCGCACCAGGGAGAGTCCGTCGCAGGCCACAACGCCGTTGCGCAAGCCGGCGCCGCTCTCGCGGCCACCGCCGGCGCAGCAGCCCCGGCCGCGACAGACGCCCTTGCCTCGCCGCCCGGCGGCGCGCGAGGGCGCCCCACCGGCGCCCCAGGCGGCGCGTCTGCGCCTGAGGCGGCACACGCGCCCGCACCTGCACCTGAGGCGCGGCGGCGGCCGCTGCTGCGCATCCCCGCGACACCGTTTGCAAGGATCGACGTACAAGAGAACCTCGATCCGGCGGGCGCAGCCGAGGAAGCTGCCCGGGCGATCGCGGCGGCGCAGCAGGCGGTTTGGGAGGCGGAGCAGACGCCTTTTGGCGACATTGCCTTTCAAACAAGCTTATAGGTTTTGAGTGAGCAGATCAGCCCCCAGTGTTCAGGGCTTATTCGAGCATATAGCCCTCCGTAAGCAAGCCCCTTTTTGGAATGTTTGCTGGTCGCTGCTGCGGCCCCTGCCAGGGCGGCCCCGTCCTCCTGTGCTTGTATGAAATGGCTGGTGGCCCAATCTCAGGGCCTGTCTTCTGCAGCAGCCCACGACACCTTTCTCGATTGTCCTGGAGCCCGCTGGCGCATGGCGCGCCCTGCCTCCTGCTACCAGGGGTGTTGACCCGCCTCCCTCGTCGTTTCTACGCGAATGGCGTTGGATGCGGCCAAATAAACGCGTGTGATAGGTTTGCGGTCTGAATGGCTCAACGCTGGGTTTGTTGGGCAGACCCAAGTCGCTCGACGCCCTTTGGTGGCACAGTGAGCAGCAGGCAGTGCGCACTGCCGCAAACCCAACCGCACGCGCGTCACCCCCCTCCCCCCCCCCACGACCTCAGCCGCACGGCTGTGCGGCCAATGCTACAATGTCCACCATCCTTCGCTTGAGCCGCTCGCTCAGCAGGGGCGCAGCTTCGTTGCGGCTTCCATGTGAATACACCAGCCACCGAACCCCTTCCAGATGACAAGAAGCCAGCCCATAACTGCTACGGGCGCCCCTGCGCAATTGGTTCAGAAGCACAGCCTCGCGCCGCTGCTGCCGCGGTTCTTGCTGTCGGCACGTGCCCCATCAGAAATGACGTGGTATTGATTATTTCACATGAAGTAATCCCGCAGCCGTCCACCGCAAGCCCTTGCAGTGGGCCCACTGCGCCAGAGCCTGCAATTGATTGCACACACTGGCTGCCAGCATTGGAATAGAAACCATGCAAGCCGACAGCAGAAGCAGCGTCAGACAAGGGCACATCAGCCAGCCAACAACCCTCCGCATCCACGCGCAACCGGTCATGCAGGAGTCAGAACCCGCTGCGAAACATGCTCGACGCCTAATACGCGGGCAGGAGACGACTGCATATTGTACAGTGATTCGTGTGAAGGCGGCTTGCCGCGAGCGCTGCAGCCGGGTCTGGCGGGATCAGCCGGTGTGTCAGGCACGAGCGCGGCCGCCCGAGTGAGGATCTGGCTGGTCTAAGGTAATCCGTACAACCTCCTAGCCATGATTGCTTGTGATGAGAGCCCCCAAGGATGCATGGCAAAGGTGAGGCCGGCGTGAAACAACAGGGCGCAGCCCTGTCCCAGGTGGCACACCCCTGGCAGGGCCATGTGTGGCCCAGCGGTGCCAGGCCCGCAGGCGGCCGCCTGGCAAGGCGGAACCACGGTCGAGAGGCCAGCGATAGCTTCCAGATGCGGAACGGGCACAGCGCGCAGGAGAGCCGCTGAGAAGCTGTGCCACGGGAAGCTGCCACAAAAAGAGCCGCGGCCAACGATGGCGCTGTGCTTGTGGCTGCCGTCGGGGCCGGAAGAGGCGCACAATGGGGTGCCGCATGGGCGGAGGAGGGCGCAGGCCATACGAGCAAACGGCCGTGTCAGAGGCGGCCTTGCGTGTGCCGTGCAGTAGGGGCAGGAGCCTCAGCGTCTGCCGCTGCGGCTGCCTGCGGGGCGCTGCGGCCAGCCGCAAGGCCCCCAGATGGGAGGATGTCAGTGGGCTCATTCGCCGCCAACCGCGGGGACCTCAGGGGGCCCGGCAGCAGGCGGGGGCGCCCCGCCCGGCGCTGCATTGCCGCCGGCGGCCTTGCCGAAAACGCCGCCGCCGCCGCCGCCGCCGCCGCCGCCGCCGCCGCCGTCGCCGGCTGGCGCCGGCGCGTCGTCGCCGGGGGCGGCTGGAATGTAGGCGGCGGTCGGGAGGAAGAACTCGTCCGACCGCTCCTGTATGAATGACATCACCCCTTCCAGCCGCTGCCTCAGCAGATTCAGGTGGTCCTGAGTCATGGCGGGCACCTGGGGGTCACCAGGGGGTTACAAACGGGCAGGTGGGGGTCGGACGAGGGGAGGAGCGAACAGGGGCGGAGGATAAAAACCAGGTGTGAGAGGCCAGTATCGAAGCCCCGCTTGTTGAGGTGAAGTGGTGTGATGTGGCAACAACACGGGGGGCTTCGCTCGCAAAGCCAGCGACATGCTCGAGTGAGCACGGCAAAAGGACGGCGATGGGCGGCAGAGCGGTGCCAAAACCCTGCTGCTTGTCCCCAGGATGACACCGGGTTGTTGCAATTGGACATGCGCGTGAGCATAGGTGCGTGCAGGTACTCATGAACACAAATTGCCGGCCACACGCACACGCAGCACCGCACACGTGCACCGAAGTGGCGGGGCCGCGCCCACCCCACCTGCGGCAGCAG
>NW_014009389.1:0-4816 GCF_000611645.1 Monoraphidium neglectum
GGAGATTGGGGCGCGCGTGAAGTTGCGGCGGCGGCGCACGGGGGCGCGAGGGCGGGTGCCGTGTGAATGAGCGGGGCGCTTGAGGGAGCGCGGAGCTGGGACCGGTAGCGTATTCCTGGAACAGTGGCTGGAGGCACGGCCTTGCTTCCATGGCCCATCACCGTTCTGCTTCCACATCGCGCCTCCTGAGCCTGGCCTCGTCTCCCCATCAATCCAGTTCGCCAGCCTGCCAGATCCCTCCGGGCCCAAGCAGCGGCCAAGCCTGTCCATGTCACTGCGCCCCAGCGCATCCCTGCACGCCTCGCACACACACACACCCTTCAAAACCGGAACCGCCGCCCCGCGACCGCCAACCGCCATCAACCGCCGCCAGGTCATCGCGGCCACCAACCGCGCGGACATCCTTGACCCCGCTCTACTGCGGTCCGGGCGGCTGGACAGGAAGATCGAGTTCCCCCACCCCACAGAGGACGCGCGCGCCAAGATCATCCGGATTCACAGGTGGGGCTGGGGGGGTTGTGGTGATGGTGTGTATGCGTGAGTGCATTGTCTCTGTGTGTGTGTGTATTGTGTTTGGGTGTGTCGTTGCCATGTGTGTGTGTGTGTGTGTTTGTGTTGATGTGTGTGTGTACGATTGTATGTGCGTGTGTTTGGTTGTATGTTGAAGGCCGGGGTACCCTATATGTCGGTCTATACCGCTGCCGAACCTCTCCCCTGGCACCGCGCGAACCTTGATGCCAAAGTTCAACGACTGCCCACCCCCCCGCCGCGCCCCCCCCCTTCCAGCCGCAAGATGAACGTGGGCTCTGACGTGAACTTTGAGGAGCTGGCGCGCAGCTCGGACGACTTCAACGCGGCGCAGGTGGGGCGAGCGGAGGGTCGCGCCATCCCCTTTGCACTTTGAGCGTGGCAGGCTGAAGCGACTTGCTTGACAGGCCCTGCCATCAACAAGCTTCTCCATTGGCCTAAGTGCATGCTGATGAATACCGACGGCGTAACATGGTCCAAAGCCTGGGCCTGCTGGGTCGTCTCGCTGCCGACCCCCTGGTCCACAGGCGCTGCGCTCGCTCGACTGCGGCTCCCAGGGGCACTTGGTCTTGGTCGCGTCGAGTCGCCCTCACAACACTCCCTTCAACGCGCACGCACGCGCGCGCACATGCGCGCGCGCGCGCGCACACACACACACACACACACACACACACACACACACGCACACGCACACACACACGCACTCTCCACTCCCCCTCCAACACTCACACACACACTCTCTCTCATGCCGACACACCCCCACACAACTATCAACCACCCGCCCAACCACCCCCCTCCTCCTCAGCTCAAGGCCGTGTGCGTGGAGGCGGGCATGCTGGCGCTGCGGCGGGACGGCACCGAGGTCAACCACGAAGACTTCGTGGAGGGCATCGGCGCGGTCAGCGCCAAGAAGAAGATCACGAAGAACTACTACAGCTGAGGGCGCAGGAAGCTGCAGGGAAGCTGCGCGACCCAGGGCTGCCGTCAGGGGCCGCCTGCCGTCGTGGCCGCCCGCTGGTGGATGCCGGGCTGTCCCTTTTGTTTGTGGTTGTTCTTTTTCCAGCTTGGCGCAGTTGCGCCTCCTGTGCAACCGTCTTGCCGTCTGGTCCACGGTCGGTGCGGACGTGGGGTGCGAAACGGGCGGTGCGGGCATGGGGCGAACTCGAGGAGCTGGGCGGGGGCCGGCTGCCGCAGCGGGCGCTGCGGCAGATCGTCGTGCCATTTGCCATCCAAGGACCAGCGGGATTCCAGCGGAGGGGGCCACCGCTCTTGGAGAGTGCGTGATGATGACTCATGCGGTCATGAAATGCAGTGGTGGTTGCCAGCCGGTGTGAGGTAATTAGACATTCGCAAATATATGTGTGTGCATCATGCAGATGGAGGATAATCAGACAGGACAGGCAGCATTTGTAAGTGCAGATTAGGCAGTGACTTGGTGTTTGAAGGACATGAGGACAGCGCCCAAGCCATAAATGCCCAGAAGAGACCACCATCAATAGTCACTGTCACGCGCGTGTGCGCGTGCGCTTGGCGCGCGAGCCTGACGCGGCAGCAGCCGGCCCACCGCCATCAAGCAGAGCTCCGCCGTCGCTCGCAACCGCCCGCCCCCGCCGCCGCGCCGGCTGCTCGGGCGTCGCCGGTGCGGGCGTGCCTGCTGCTGCCGCCGCCCTCTTCGAACCGCGCTTTTTCGCGCCCCCGATGCCGCCAGCTGCCGCTCCGCCGCCCTCCTCCTCGATGCCAGCCGCCACCGCCTCCCCATGCTTGCCTGCGTTGGCGGCCCTCCTCTTGCCTTTTGGCTTCGGAGACTCCTCAACTTCCGGCGCCGCAGCCTCGATAGCCTCTGCCTCTGCAGTCGTTTCGGCAGCCTTTGATTTGGCGGGTTTTGCGGGGGAGGTCTTGGGGGACCGCCTGTCCGCCTTCCAGTGGGTGCGGGGGTCAGTTGCGTTGAACTCCAGGACGCGAGCCAAGTGGGCCTCGTCCACGTCAGCGCCGCTGACGTCAGCGCCATACACGACGGGCAGCCGCCGCCCCCAGAACGCCTTGCCGCCCTGGGCGGGGACAGCGGATGGCATGTTGCGCACGAGTACGTGCATGTTTTGTGTGTGCGTGCGTGCACGCGCCGCGCGCGCGCGCGTGTGTGTGTGTGTATGTGTGTATGATTGTGTGAGTGTTTGTGATGCATGCGCACGAACATGAGCGGGCCTCACTCTTGAGTGCAAGTACCTGCGGTTCACACCGTCTGCAGCAGGCACGTTGCAGCCCATTTGAAGGCTAGCACCGCCCTTACCCCTGCGCGCTATCATTACAGCCGCCCCCCGCGCCCCCTCACCTCCCAGTCAATTGAGTAGGCCAGCACCGCCACCCCCGCGTCCTCCGCCCTGCGCAGCACGCGCGCCAGCATGGGGCACGCCTCGTGGCAGGGCCGGAAGGCCTCGCAGTCGGGCCTGCGTGCACAAAAGGGGAGTTTGGGGTGAATGCGAGGGGCAGAGGATGCGGGGGGCGAGAGATGGACGTGCGGCGCAAGTGTGTGTGCTGGCTGCCGGCGCTTCCGTTGTTATTGAGGGCAGCGCAGGGTTTCCATGATCAGGAGTCACGGCATCAACTGAGTGAGTGTTTGTTGCGGGAATCAGCTCAACACCAGCCGCCGCCCTTCCTCCAGTAATCCAATGCCAGCTAATCCATTGCCAGCCTCTCCGTGCCATGCGGCCGGGGCGTTTGGGGCGGCCGTGCCCACCTGTTGACCACAAACAGCACAGCCGCCTGCGCAGGCACCCGCCCGTCTGCGTCGACGGTCACGCCGCTGCCGCCACCGCCGCCGCCGCCGCCGCCGCTGCTGAGCGCGGCCGCGAGCCGCGGCGGCGGCTGGACTGCCCCTTGGCGCTGCAGTAGCGTGAGCTCATGCAGGTGCTTGATGGCTCTGGGACGGTGCAGCACAATAACAAACGCAGCAGCATGAATACAAGAGCAGCCAACAGAGGCCATGAGGTCACGGTGGCATCATCAGCAACGCCGGAGTGCAAGGTGAGGCGCAAGGGGAGGGCTGCTGATGGGGCGGCGCGCGGTGTTGTCGCGCCCAGAGCCAAGGCTGCTGCCAGGGGGGCCGCCTTCAAGGCGCTCAATTCAAATTATACATGAGAGCAGCACGAATGGTTTTGCCCTGGTGATTTTTGATGGCTGATTGAGGGCAGCGAGCGCCGCGCCCCACCTGTCTGACACGACACCGATGGCCTTCTTCTGGGCGCCGTGGGGGAAGATCGCGGTGCGAACGTAGGGCTTGGCTGGTGACGTGTAGACGCCAACCTGTTGGGGAGGCGGTTACGAGAACAGAGCGGGTACAGTGGAAATAGCAGAAAGCGATAGAGGTCAGGGGTTTGATTTTGCTGGCCACTCATGAGTTTTTGGGGGCCCAATGAACATTGAGACTGGAGGTGTGTACGCATAGGTTGAGAATGCGAACCCCCACAGGACCGAAGAGTGAGGCGGGCCTACAGCAGAAGCACAGCCTACCTTGGACCTGCCTTCAGGGACACCCCCATCTGGGTAGTCTGCACACACCACGTTCTTCACCTGGGGAATGCATGGGACGCGGACGGGGTGAGCAGGAGCGGCGGGGTAGAGGGTTTCCAAGCGCGCCACACAGCCGTTCCTCAATCCCGGATCCTGGACGCAAATGCTCACTGCTGTTCTGCTGCCCGTCAAACCGCACAACAGCAGGGCCTGCGTCCGCCCCCGTCTCGTGCGCTCGCCCGCGCCCCTGCCCCCTTGTGGCACCGCGGTCCACCAGCGAAACGCCCAGAAACGTCAGCCCCTTGGCTCAGGAGAGATTGCTGGCGCTTGGTTCCCTCCCCACATGCATGACTTCACACAGCGCCACATCATGCCGCACCACAATACCCCGTCACCCGGCAAATCAACAGCAGGCAGTGCTCGCCATCACAAAGCGACCACGTTGCGTGGCGGCGCACGACCTCGCACAGTGGCGGCGGCGCCGCACCTCGAGCAGCAGCAGGCCGCCGCCCTCCCTCTCCAGCACAAAGTCAACGCGCGTTGACCCAAACGTCTGCTGCCGCAGCACCCTGCGATACGATGGATGCGGGGACATCAGGTTAGCGGAGGACGGTTACGTGGATGTGAGTGTGTGTGTGTGGGGGGGTGAGGGTGTAGGGGGTGTGTGGGGTAGTGGGCCGCGGTCATGGCCAGTGCAAACTGTGAGCTGGGGACGGCTTGTCCAGGCGCACTTGCTCTTGCACAAGCCAGGTGTCGGATTGACGTCCTCGACCCTCCATCT
>NW_014009388.1:0-714 GCF_000611645.1 Monoraphidium neglectum
GGGGGGAATGGGTATAGGGAGAAAAGGGTGAGCTTCAGGTTGGGGTGAAGGGGGTCGGTGGAGGTCCTGACAAGGTGGTGCTGGAAGGGGCACCGTGGCAAGGAGGGCATGTGCACAAAGGTGCAGCCAGCCGATTGGCCTTGAACCACTGCAGCACACCAGCCGGCAGGCCAGCGCTGATGATTTGCAACGCGGCAACAATACCACCCCTGCGGCGCCCCGCCCAGCGCCGCTCACTGCTTGGGCTTCCACTCCCCCTTGTACTCGGGGTTGGGGATGGTGGGCGCCTCCCACTCGCCGTCGTCCTCGTCGTCCCAGTCCTCGGGCTTCTTGGCATCGGGGTCGGGCAGGGTGGCGGGGATGTCGTCGTAGCCCTCGGGCTTCTTGTCCTCGGGGTCGGCGATCTTGGGGCGCTCATCCCAGTCGCTGGGCTTGGACGCCTTGGGGTCCTGCAAATTGGGGACGGGGGGTTTTGGGGGCAGGTCGGGACGGTGATATAGTTGCGTACCGGACCGCCATTTCCGGGAAGGGGTGGGAGAGAGCCGAGAGGGCGGGGGGTGCTGCTGTCGCCACCCTGTGAGTTCCGTTTCTATAGGGCGCTGTAGCCGGCCACCTGGCCACCAGCAAGCTGGCCGGCCCCCACCTGCACACGTCCCCAAGCCCGCTTTCGATTAAGCCCACAATCTCGCCCCCGGCTGGGGCTGCCAATGGCGG
>NW_014009388.1:898-2272 GCF_000611645.1 Monoraphidium neglectum
GTCCAGGGATGCCCGCCTCTGCCAGTGCCTCGCCTTCTCCACACACAGACACACACACACACACACACACGCCCCCGACTCGCCTTGATCTTCTTGGGGGGCAGGATGTCCCAGTCGTCCTCCAGGGTGCCCTCCGCAACGGTCTCCAGGTCGATCAACACCTGATGGTCATTTATGTCCAAGGCCAGCAGGTCAGAGAGGCAAGGGGCTCAACAAATGGGGACTGGGTGCACTGAAGGAGCAGCACAATGCTTGTGGCAGTGCCGCCACCCCCCTGGTGCAACGCCCGGCCCACGCAGGCCGGTGCGCCGCGCAGAGCGGCACGCCGCCGCGCCGCTGCGCACCTGGTAGGTGTTGTTGGGGGAGAGGCGCAGGGTGTAGACGTGGCTCAGCTGGTCGGTCTTGGCGGTGATGTCCTTCTTGATGAGGAAGTTCTTGCCCTGGGGGGGATGGAAGGTAAGTCGCAGGGAAGGTGAGCAGGCGGCCGAGCGGGCGGGCAGGCGGTGCGCCACCTTGGCAGCCGCAAGGGTGAGGCGATTTTCCAAGTCAAAATGAGTTGTCAAGGGCGTGCACGCCCAACAATCCCGCGCCTTCCCGGCCGTCCGAGCGTGCGGCCGCCGCGCTGCCACCGCCCTGCCCACCTTGTAGGGCAGGATGACGTGGACCTTGCGGGTGCTGAAGCCGCAGATGTCGGGGCCAAACATGATCGAGTAGGGGGTCTCGCCACCAAACTCCTTGATCTTGTCCTTGCTGCGCGGCGAGGACAGCGGTGCGGGCGCGGTGTGCGTCGGGGCAGCCAGACGCAGGAGTCCGCACACCAACTGGGGTGATACAATGAGCGTGCAGCGCGGGCGGGGCGGCGCCTCTGCAGGACTGCACCAGCAGGGCTCCGCTTGCGCTTGCTGCTGGTGCCTTTTTTGGCCTGGCGCACCTGGAGCCGGGGATGAGCTTGATGTAGCCGCCGCCGCAGTCCAGGTCCTGCTCGTGCTTCACTTGGAACTGTGGAGTGGGGCCCGCGATAACGGTGGTGGCTGAGGGCGGGGGGGGGGGGATTAACGACCGGCTGCTGCTGCAAGGGCGGGGAGCCGAGAGGGCAGCGGGCAGGGGTTTCGAATACGCAGCACCCCTTGGTACCCGCCGTATGCGCGCAAGGGGGGGGAGGCGAGTCCGGCCGCGCGCCCTCGCCTGCACGACGAGGTCCTTCTTGTCATTGGTGAACGACTTCTTGAGCTCGGCAGAGATCGCGTGGAACTTGCTGTCGCCGGACGTCTGGATGCCCTTGGCGGCGTCCTCCTTGCCGCCCCACCACTTGCCGGCCGTCCACTTCCACTCGCCGGCGGCGTTCTCCTTTGTCTGCGCACGAACAGTGGGGGG
>NW_014009388.1:3082-5809 GCF_000611645.1 Monoraphidium neglectum
GGGGGGGGGGGTGTGCAGAGCGAGTCGGGTGGGGATCGCAAGGCAACGGGTGGGTCTGACATCAAAAGGTCCTTGGTTTTACAAACAAAGGCCATCGCGGAGCTGTACACGACAGAGCCCTGCCTGCAGCGCGCTGGCAAGTGGCTGAACAGGCTGAGGCTGGTGCAACCGCTTCAAAGGACCACCAACCACACAACACACCTTCCAGGGGCTCTTCTGCCACCGCTTGTCCCAGCCAGCTGCGTGGCCGCAAGGATGGCAGTGAGAGAGGGTCGGTGAGGGGCTGCAACGCACGGATCAGGCAGGGCAGCAATTTTGCCGCTTGCTGGCCCTTGCGCAGCGCAGCGCGCAAGGTGGCACGCTGGCCTGGCCAGGCCGCTGGCCACAGAGACCCGTGGACGCTGGCAAAGCTGTTGAGCGGTCTAGAGGCCACGGATCACGCCGAAGGCCGGGCTAAAGGCGTCTCGCGCGAACGCGCGGGGACGGCTGATCTCAACAGAAGAACGTTCGAGGGAACCGCAGGCACACGTGATCTCCCCATTGCGCCGCCTACCATCAAACTTCTCCTCGAAAAACACCTCGGCCGCCACCGTGCCGGCCAGCGCGAGCACGAGCACCAGCGTGGCCTTCATGTTGGCGCAATCCCAGACGATCGGGCCCTCCTACTCTTCTTTGATGGAGAAAAATAAAGCAACCCAAATACCTATCCGGATGCGCATTGCGATATCAAGTTGCCGCCAGAGCAGCAAACTGAATCGTGGCAGCTTCGCGGCGGGCAACAAGTGAGGCAGGACAGTCTCTCTGACGATCATGTCGGATTCAGAAGGGATGCAGTGCCTTTTTATGCAGTCGCGTACCTGAGGCGCTCCGCCGTCACTGGTGTGCTTCTGCGCCTTGACCACACCCCTTGAACAGCCAGAGTTCTGCTCATGGTCAGGCCGACGTCAACAACTGCGCGTTGCGCCCTTCATCAGTGTGTTCAAGGAAACCGAGTGCTTGGATGGGTGCTTGCAGCTGGAAATATTGTGATGTCATTTCATCGACATGCGTCAAAAGCTGTGTGCGTCGCAACTGGAAGGGGCCCGACCTCTGCCGCCCGTCATGTGCCCGCAATGTGAAACCCGGCATACCGGTAGGAGGCAGAAGCATCAATATCAACAGTTTTGCACATATATTTACACCCATACAATTCCTGTCAGAGATATATGGCTGTGGACGGTATGCCTGCGCCCAAGCAGGCAGCGGAGGCCGCACAGACTGCAACACAGGGGGATTGCGGGCACCAACGCAAAAGAACACGCCCCCCTTGAACCAGGCTGGCCGCCAACCATGTGGTACATTGTCAATTATAAGCAGCGCACCCCGCATCGCTGCCACATGCGGTGCCAAAATGCTCTGCGCCACATGCCCCAGGCTGCCGCTCACACCGCAATCAAGTGTGCAAACAATACTGTGCCGTGGTGGGCTCGTGCGTGACTCTCTCAGCACATGCCAGCAAAGGCTGGGCCACATGCAGGCCGGAACCACGACTGCCACGGCTGCTCATCCTGCTGGTCGATCTCATCAGACATTGAGCCCACCCCCCTGCCTTCCCTCCTCCTGCCGCCCAACCTGCTCCTGCCGGGTGTCCCCTGGCACCTCCCTCCCCTCCGCACGCGCCTCTGCACCAGCGCCCCTGCTGCTGGTGCTCGCGGTCTGCCGTTCGGCGGCGCGCGCCGCGCTGGAAGGGGCCCGCTCCTGCTGGTGTATAATTATGGGGGCGACGAGCAGCACGCCGGCGCCGCCCCGGGCGCCCAGGGCCGCAGCCTCTCTTGCGGCTGCGGCGCAGATGCTGTCCCGCAGTTCGGGCCCCAGCGTCAGCGCCTCAGGGTCGAACCCCTGGCCAGACGCCACTACAGGCTCGAGCACGTGCAGCGGCGCGCAAAGCCATTGCTGCGCTTGCAGCGGTCCGTTCGGCGTCGCTTTCGGCCGCCCCTGCTCCTTTTTGAGCTGCTGCAACTCCTGCTCCACAGCGGCAGCAGCAACAGCAGCGGCGCCAACCAGCTCGCCTTGAGGCCCCTCCGCCGGTGGCGCCGACGCCGACCTCCGCTGCTCCGCACCCACCGCGACGAGCGAGCGCTCCGCCGACGGCGGCCGCTCCAGGCGGCCGGGCGCGGTCGCGGCGGCCGCGGCGCCAGCGCCGCCGCTGGCAGAGGTGTCTGCTGAGGGGCGGGAGCCACTGCTGCGGCTGCCGTCCTCACCAGAGTCGCGGCGCAGCGGCCCCTGCGGACGCTCCGGCCGCAGGTGTGCGGCCAGCGGCAGCGCCTCGCGCGCGGACGACCCCTGCTGCTGCTGCGGCGGTGCCAGCGCAGGCGCCGGCGCGGGCTCGACGGCGGCGCCACCCCCAACGGAGGCGAGCACAGCGGCCTGCAGCTGCTGCTGGATGTCCGCCCCTGGCCCGCGGCGGCGCGCCTCCTCGTCGTCCTCCTGGCACTGCTGCCGGCGTGCCGCCGCCTCTTCGGCCTCCGCCCTCGCTCGCTGCAGGCGCGCCAGGAGCTCCGCCGCGCGCTGCTGGGCGGTGACGCCCTCTGCCGCCGCGGGCGCGCCGCGGACGCCGAGCAGGGACGACAATGCCGCACCTAGGGTCTCGGCTGCGCCGGGTGACGCCGAGACCGGCGCGCGCGCTTGCGGCGCGGCCGACGGTGGCGCGGCCGAACGCGGGGACGCCGCGGGCTGCGGCTGCCGGTG
>NW_014009387.1:0-771 GCF_000611645.1 Monoraphidium neglectum
GGGCGGGGGAGGGTTGCACGAGGATGATGCGTCGTGTCTGGGAGAGCGGTGCAGGCATGCCTGGGAGGGGAGCGTGGAGGTGTGGCGGAGGTGAAGGCAGGGCGGGCCCGCACCAGGGTGTTGACTGCTTGGTATGACCGTATGAGAAAGGGTTTAGGGTTAAAAAGAAGTAAACCCCTAAACCCTAAACCCTAAACTAGTAGTGCTGGTTATGACCGCCCTTCTTTGTGCGCAGCGCACCGCGCGCTCGTATGGATCGCCCTCTCAACGGCACGCAAGCTCCACACCCCGTTGGTCCCAAGGCGCGCACGGCGCCAACGGCGTCGCCGCCGAGGCGCAACGGCAAGCCCTGAAAGCCATCAAACACCCTTGAACCCCGCAGGTGTTTGTCAACGCGTCCCTGACGGAGGCGTTCTGTATGGCCATCGTAGAGGCCGCCAGCGCCGGCCTCCTCGTCGTGTCTACGCGCGTAGGCGGCGTACCCGAGGTTTGCATCCACGCGCCCGCGCCCGCGCCCGCGCCCGCGCCCGCGCCGCGCACGCGCCCGCGCACGCGCCCGCGCCCGCGCACGCGCACGCACGCCCTGCAAAGGACTGGAAGCCGGGGATGCGGCGCGCGGCGCCCTCCCGCCGACCGGGTCCCGCTTTTGGCGAGCGGGCCCCCAACGGGCGCTGGGCCAGCGGGCTGCCGGCGGGCAGTCGGCGGCCGCCCGTGTCGATCGCCTGTGTTGAACCCCTGACCGCACATGGGAATTTCGCGGTGTGGCGGGGG
>NW_014009387.1:1387-5429 GCF_000611645.1 Monoraphidium neglectum
CCCGCCACTTGGTGACATGTTACCCTGCCTCATCCCCTCCACCCGGCCAGGTGCTGCCCCCAGACATGCTGCTGCTGTGTGAGCCCAGCGCCGAGGGCCTGCTGGCGTCGCTCGAGGAGGCGCTGCGCCGCGTAGCCCGCGGCCGCGACCCGCGCGCGCAGCACGAGAGGGTAGGCACGGGGTGGGGCAGGGGTTTGGGGCTGGGGCCCGGCACGGGCGGCTCAGAACGGGAGTTTGTATGTGTGCCCGCTTGCTTTCGCCGCGCGGCGGGCAGGGAGTGGGGCGGTTGCTGCCCACGTCTCTGTTGGCCTTCAGGGACCCGCCTCAGCCTTGATGTGAGTGAGCCACAGCCACCCGCGCTGCCCAAAGATCCCAGAATTCAACACACCCAATAGGGTCAGTTATATCCTGCCCTTGGGCACTTTCGCCAGCATGCTGCTGCTGAATTGCCTCCTGAAATCACCGTGCTCATGTCATCATGCCCCTGTGCACACAGGTTCGCGATATGTACAGCTGGACTGACGTGGCCGCCAGGACCCTCAGGGTGTACGATGACGTCATGATGACGCCCTGGGCCGACGGCCTGCTGCCGCGCCTCAGGCGCTGCGCGCGCGCGGGCCCCTGGGCGGGCCCAATCTGGTGCTGTGCGCTCGTGCTGCTGCACTGGTGGTGGGTGGCGCTGGAGTGGTGGCGGCCGGCGGCGGGGATTGAGCGGGCGCCGGACTGGCCGCTGGCCGCGTGGGGCGAGCAGCCCGCTGAGGCCGCTGCTGCTGCTGCTGCTGCTGCTGCTGTCGGGACGGGCAGCCGCCGGCGCGGCAAGCAGAGGGAGGAGGTGGCCCCAGGGCTAGGCCGGGGCGCCGAGCAAGGCGGCGGCGGCGGGGGCGGCGGGGCGCGTGAAGCCGCTGTGCTGCAAGAAGGGGCGGAGGAGCGTGGCGCGGGCGAGGCGGGCGGCGACCCTGCACAGGGCGGCCGGCTGCGGCAGCGAGTGCGCGTGAAGCAAGGCCTGGCAGCCCAACGAGGAGCGACGTAGGTGCGGCCATATTCCATGGGCTCCTCGGCAGTCGCCAACCCCCCAAGAATCGTGATGAGAGAAAAACTCTGACCCAGTGACATAACCCTCTCCCCGCTGCGACGACGCCGGAGCCCCTCTGAAACACGAGCGGCGCTGTGCGGTTACAACCTGCATTCTTTCGGCCGGACAGTGCGGCGGCGGCGCGCCCGCTGCGCGCCACAGGCATATGCTACGAGCACTCCTGAGAGCAAGCCCTGCTCTTGCAATCACTACATTTGGGGCCACAACGCGTGCACGGTGCTGTAAACAGTGGTGTCACCACTGGGGTCCTGTGGTGTCGTGCAGTGCATGGCTGGCGAGTGACAAACGGGCCGCGGCGCCAGTGGCGGAGCCGTGGTCGGCATTGCCCGGCGTGTGAGGCACATGACACAGCAACAAACGCCTGCGGCAGGGTGCGGCAAGCGTATCTCAACGAGCGGGTCCCATGCGGAGGAAATCTCCCACAGAATCCTCCACTAAACGCCCCAGCAAGCAGTGGCGTGCTGAGCTGATGCCAAAGCTCTCTATGAAATGCGTGCGTCATTGGGACAGGCTTTTACAACCAGATGAGGCGTCACGTGTCGAACCCGTCCAGCCCCCATATCTGGTCGTCCTGTAGGGCATCGATTTCCACGCGCGCGTAGCCAGGGGGCAGCCGAGCGATGCACGACCGCACCACCGCGCCGCCGCCGCCGCCGCTGCTGCTTCCGCTTCCGCTGCTGCCGCCGTCCTGGCCGTCCGCAAACTTGCGAACTTCCACCTGTGAGCGTAGGCGCGTGGACGCAAAGGGGCGTTTGGCCTCAAGCGCGGCGCGAGGGCGGCCGTCCTGCAACCGCCTTTCCTGGTGTACAAAGCATCATGACATCAAATCATGTGCGCAAAAATTGAGGTCATGCAGCCAGAGAGACTCCCCATCAACCGACAACACCGCCAGCAGCGCCCACAGTCATGCTTGGCCGCTGCCGTCGTGGCGGGCCCGCACCTCGCATATGCCGCAGTTGCCGCTGTAGCAGCCGCCAGGGATGGTGATGCCGCAGCGCCCGGCGACCTGCCGCCGGGGCAGGTGTGTGTGTGCAAGCATGCGTGCGTGCGTGCGTGCGTGTGTGTGTTTGGGGGGGGAGATGGGGGCGGCGCGGCACGTCAGCCGGTCATCAGCGTCGCAGAACCCCGGCCCTGGCAGAACTCTGGCCCCATGCACCAGTGCGTGCTTGTGCCGAGAATCCGCTGCACCGCTCGTCCCAGAGGCCACTTGGAGCCGCCCGGCCTGTTGCATCAGCTGCCATGCCGTTGCGCGGCGGCTGTGTGGGGCATCGGCGCTCCCTCTCCCGCTGCGAGCTGCTGCACACTGCTGCATGCTGCGATTAAAAATTCGAATTAATTCATCTATTCTGCTGTCAGCCCCTCACCTCCATGATGACGTCACCGGGCATCGCCTCCGTGACCACATCCTCTGCCGTAAAGTAAACCACCATCGGCGCCCTGGCCTCGCCGCCGCCGCCACTTCTGCTGCTGCTTACACTGCTGCTTGTGCTGCTGCTGGTGCTTGCGCGTGTCGTGGTGGTGGCCGCAGTTCCGACCGCAGCAGCACCATCTGCCGCGCTGCTGCACCTCAATTGTCCTGCTCTTGTTTGACAACCATGCGAATGCTGCAATGCTCCCAACGCGCTGCGGCGGGGTGCAGGGGGAGTGCTGCAGCGCGATGTGCGCGCAAGCCGCTGCTGCATCCTGTTTTTGTGGCGCGCGAATGCGAGGGCTCCGTCCACGTGGTACTGAGAATTGGATAAGGTTATGCAATTGCAAGAGACCATTGGTCCATTCAGGTTATTGAAGCCTCGGAACAACTTCCGGTGACGGTCTGCGAGTGACAGTCGACACTACCGCATTGAAATTTTTGACCGCTGCTGCTCGTTGAACTTACACGCAACAAGAAAAACCCACCCCGCAACATACGCCTGCAAAACACACGTTTCTCGATCTGCTACCACATGGCTCACCTGCCGGTTGCAAACGGTGCGCATATGTTAAATCACAACAGCCACTCTCACTCGGAAGCGCGCGCTTGCCCGCCACGCGTGTCGCATGTGCGGGGATTGCCGCCCAATCACCACCTCGCCAGCAGCGGCGCACCAGCGGTCGCGCCGGGCCATGTTGCGTCAATGGCAGCAGGCGCGCCGCGGCGCAGCCACGGCAGGACCCAGACGTCTGCCCTCATGGCGGCCGCGTCGATCGCCGGCAGCAGCGGGCAGCGGGCGGAGCCGTGCCGTGCAGTCTTGATCTGCCCCGGCTTTTTGAGGGACTACACAGGGGAGGAGTCCACCGAGCTCTCCCACAACCTGGCGCAGCACCTGCAGACCGCCGCCAGCCAGTCTGGCGGCGCCGCGCCGGCGGTCGAGGTGCGCGTGCGGCGCCGCCGGCGCGGCCGCGCCCCTGCAGTTTCTACGAGAGTCCTCGCAGCGATGCGCTGGTACGCGCGCATGCACAAACGCCGCCGGCGCCCTGCACATGCTTGACCAGGCGGGCCCCGCAAGCACCCAGGAGAGAAAATGCCCCTCAAACCCTTGAACTTCTTATGTACTGAATCCACCCATCAGGTCCTGCCCATTCGGCGCAGCGAATGGTACCCCACCCTGCGCGGCTCGTCACTCGCTTTCTACACCGACCGCATGGCCGAGGCCATAGAGTCGCTCCACGCGCGCCACGGCGGGGCGCTGTCGCTCGTGTGCCTGTCTGCGGCGGGCTGGGTCGCACGGCTGGTGCTGGGGGCGGCGCCCTATGACGGTGCGCGGCGGCGGCATGGGGCCAGCCTTCACGGCGGTACAGGCGCCTCTGCGGCGCAGCCAAACAGAGAATGGCGCGGCCGGCGCTGGGGCCAGTATGATGCAGCGCCATCAGCCCGTCACATCCACTCAACACAACCCCAAACAGCCGCGCGACCGCCCGAGCAGCCGCGCCTGCCGCCGCCGAAGCGCACCGCGCCCCATGGCCGTCGCC